>NC_060144.1:269716758-270016758 GCF_021461385.2 Schistocerca piceifrons | reverse complement strand
AACGTCCTACCGTAGCAAAACATCTTGCCCAGTACCCAAAATAATTCTGATCGTATGTAAAATTGCTAAGCAGGTCGAAGGCTTCAATTCAATCACTCATTGGCCAGTCTGGTATGGCAATAGGAAAGGAAAGTCGAAGTTTTAAACCTCGCATTTAAGAAGTCATTCCGGCAAGAGGATCGTACTAACATACCGTCGTTTGACAGTCGTACAGACTCCCGTATCTACATCTTCAACTACATTTATACTCCACAAACCACCCAACGGTGTGTGGCGGAGGGCACTTTACGTGCCACTGTCATTACTTCCCTTCCAGTCGCTTATGGTTCGCGGGAAGAACGACTGCCGCAAAGCCTCCGTGTGCGCTCGAATCTCCCTAATTTAACATTCGTGATCTCCTCGGGAGGTATAAGTAGGGGGAAGCAATATATTCGATACCTCATTCAGAAACGCACCCTCTCGAAACCTGGACAGCAAGCTACACCGCGATGCAGAGCGCCTCTCTTGCAGAGTCTGCCACTTGAGTTTGCTATACATCTCCGTAACGCTATCACGCTTACCAAATAACCCTGTGACGAAACGCGCCGCATACTTGGCTTAAATAAGCAACTGAAAGAGTTGAAAACAAATAAGTCGCCTGGTCCATGAAGAGTCCCATTTCCGTTTTATAGAGAGTACTCTACAGCGTTGGCCTCTCACTTAGCTTGAATTTGTCACGAATCTCTCACCCAGCCCAAAGTCTCAACCGAATGGGAAAAAGTTCAGGTAGTTCCAGAATATAAGGAGGGTAAGAGAACGGAACCACGAAATTACAGACCCGTACACTAGCCCCAGTTTGCTGCAGAATTCTTGGACTTATTCAGAGTTAGAATATAATAAATTTCGTTGAGCCGGACGAGCTTGTACCCACAAATCAGAGTGAAAAATGGAAACAACGCTCGTGCGAAACTCAATTTTCCCTTTCTCACGCGGTATCCCGCGAAACACGGATGAAGAGCTACAGGCAGATTTCATATTCCTAGAGTGTCAGACGTCGTTTGACACTGTGCTGCACTGAAGACTGTTAAGGAAGGTACGAGCACAAGCAATAGGTTCCCGGATATCGGAGTGGCTAGAAGACTTCTTGAGTAAAAGAATCCAGAACGTTATACTAGACCGCGAGTGTTCTACAGAGACAAGGTTATCTCCAGGAGTGCCTCAGGAAAGTGTGGTAGGACTGCTCCTACTCTCTACACACATAAGTGAGCTGACGGAAATGGTGAGTAGCAATCTGCGGCTATTTGCTAGTGATGCTGTGATGAATGGAGGTGTCGTCGTTGAGTGTAGGAGGATACAAAATGACTTAGACAAAATATCTAGTCGATGTAACGCACGGTACCTTGGTCTAAATGTGGAAAAATATAAGTTAATGCAGATGAGTGGGAAAGACAATCCCGTAATATTTGAATACATAATTATTGTGAAGTTCTTGATACAGTTACGTGATTAAATATGTGGACGTAAGATATAAATGGAACCGCAGGTAAGGATGGTTGTAGGGAAGGCAAATGGTCGACTTTGGTTTATTGGGAGAATTTTAGGTAAGTGTGGTTCATCCATAGAGGAGGTCGAGCATGGAAATTAGTGCGACCAATTCTTGAGTACTTCTCGGGTGTTTCGGATCCCCTCCAGATCGGATTAAAGGAAGGCATCGAAGCAATTCAGAGGGCTGCTAGATTCGGTACCGATAGGTTAGATCAACACGCGAGTATTACGGACATGCTTCGTGAACACAGGTGGGAATTCTTGGAAGGAAAGGTGATTTTCTTTTGCGGAACACCATTGAGAAAATTTAGAGAACCTCTGTTTGAAGTTGAATGCAGATCCACTCTATTGACGCTAACGTTCATTTTGCGTAAGGACCATGAAGCTAAGAAAAATAGGGGTCGCAAGGAGGCATATAGGCAGTGGTGTTTCCCTTTCTGTTTTCGAGTGGTACAGGACAGGAAGTGACTAGTAGTGGTTCAAGGTGCCCTCCACCACGCGCCATACGGAGGCTTGTGGAGTATATATGTAGATGTAGATGTAGAATATAAAAATACAGCAGAGGAAACAGGAGAAAGGAAATTCAAACGACATATATTGTGTTAGAACATTATGAATTATCTCGAAGAGAACGGTCTATTGACACACATTGAACATGGATTTAGAAAACATCGTTCTTATGAAACACAACTAGCTTTTACTCACACGAAGTGTTGAATGCATTCGACAAGGTATTTCAAGTGGATTTCTAGATTTCCAGAAGGGTTTCGACACTGTATGTCACAAGCGGTTTGTAATCAAATTACGTGCTTATGGAATATCTGTCGCGTTCCACTGACGAGTCCTGAGAGGGGGTAGGAAGGACTGCACGAATGCGCGTCATGCACCTCACCGACAAGGTACGTTGAGAACAACTTCTGCTAGTGGGCCGCCTGTTCTTGACTTGCTTGGCTGAAAAGTGGGCTATTGACTGGGTTAGAGTACGGAACTCGGCAGGAATCTCGGTGATCCGATGAGGATATAACAAAGCGGGAGATAGGATTACTATTAATGGAAGCACCCCATGGCACATTCCATATGTACAAGTCTATCTACAAAGTGTCTTCATTTGGTTATAAGACTTCCTATTCTTACCTGAGCGTAAGTCTCGTGGTGCAGAGACGAGCGTGGCGGTGTAAGTGTCGACTACATCGCGTTCTTCTAAGTCCGGCCCCTGCCACACAGTGACACCCCCTAACCTCTTCCCGACGACTATACAACACAGACCCCTCCAGTAGGGTGGGTAGCCCTTTTATAGGCTTCCTTTCACACGGCCCTATCCTTCTGGAAATTTTTACCCTTACGTACACGCATGATATTTCCACACCGACTGTGTTCAAAGGTCACTTTTCCTCGCTACCTCCGAGCCTCGTGATGCTACAGAGTCCGCCCTTGTTATCCGAACAAATAGTAAATAATGGCTGCGTCCGGTCATGTAGCGCCTCTGCTGCTCTGACTAAGGTTCAAATAGCTCTGAGCACTATGGGACTTAACTTCTGAGGTCATCAGTCCCCTAGAACTTAGAACTACTTAAACCTAATTAACCTAAGCACACCACACACGTCCATGCCCGAGGCAGGATTCGAACCTGCGACCGTAGCGGTCGCGCGGTTCCAGACTGAAGCGCCTAGAACCGCTCTGCCACATTGGCCGGCCTCTGATTAAGAATTTATGTTCTACTGTACTACTGAATTTAGCTTGTTTTTCTGCTATTCGTGACATATCGTCTCAGTTAAGCGACGGGATTCGTAGAAACGGACGGGAAGTACTCGAGTAAAACAGAAGTGATTTCTGGCGATTCTCATGGTAGTGTTATAGGCCCATTTGCTGTTCCATATCTACGTAAGCGATTTAGGAAACAATCGGAGCAGAATTCTTAGGTTGTTTGCAGACGAAGTTGTCGTTTACCGCCTAGTAAAGTCATCAGAAGATCAAAATAAATTGCACAACGATTTAGAAAAGATAACTGTATGGTTCGAAAATCGACAATTGACGCTAAATAATGAAAAGTATGAGGTCGTCCACGTGAGCGCTAAAAGGATTCCGTTAAACTTCGAATACGTGATAAATCAGTCAGATCTGAAGATCGTAAATTCAACTAAATGCCTAGGAATTTCAGTTACGAAGAACTTAAATTGGAAAGAACACATTGTATGGAAGTCGAATCAAAGAATGCGTTTTATTGGCGGAGCATTTAGAAGAGGCAACAGATCTACTAAAGAGAGTGCCTACACCACGCTTGTCCGTCGTCTTTTGGAGTACTGCTGCGCGGTATGGGATCCTTACCAGATAGGGTTAACGGAGAACATCGAGAAAGTTCAAAGAAGGGCAGCACGTTTTGTATTATAGAGAAATAGGAGAGAGATTGTCACTGACATTGCACAGGGTTTCGGGTGGACATCATTAAAACAAAGGCGTTTCTTGTTGTGGCGGGATCTTCTCACGAAATTTCAGCCGCCAACTTTCTCCTCCGAATGCGAAAATATTTTGTTGACGACGACAAACCTAAGGAGAAGAAATCACCATGATAAAATAAAGGAAATCAGAGCTCGCACGGAAAGATATAGGTTTTCGTTTTTTCTACGAGCTGTTCGAGAATGGAATAATAGAGAATTTTTGTGAAGGTGGTTCGATGAACCCTCTACCAGGAATTAAGTGTGATTTGCGGAGTACCCCTGTAGATGTAGAAATAGATGAGAAATGATATTGACATGAGTGGAAAACTGCTACGCAGGAGTAGCTAGAGGGCCAATATAAGTCTATAGATGCATGTATAATTAGGGGAAAGATAAATACCGCCTACAGCAAAATTAAAGAGGCGTTTTGAGAAAAGAGAGGCAGGGATATAAGTACCAAGAGCTAAATGAAAAACCAGTAATAAGCAAGGAAGGGAAAGCTGGAAGGACTATAGAGCGGGGCTCTACACGGGAAATGAAATTGGAGTCAATATTATAGGAAGGAAAGAGTAAGTAGATGAAGATGAGATAGGAATATGACAGTACGAGAAGAATTTGACAGAGCACTGAGAGACTTTATCCGAAACAAGCCTCCTGGAGTAAACGACATTCCCTCAGAACTGCTGATACCCTTGGGAGCGCCAACCGTGACGTAACTATTCCACTTTGTGTGCGAGATATATGCGGCAGGAGAAATGACCTCAGATTTCGAGACGAATGTAAGAATTCCAATTACAAAGAAAGAATGTGCTGAGAGGTGTGAATATTACCGAACTATCAGTTTAATAAGTCGTGGTAGCAAAGTACTGGCACAAATTATTCACAGAAGAATGAAATAAACTGGGTACAATCCTACTTCGGGGAAGATCAGTTCGGGTTCTGAGGAAATGTTGGAAAACACACAGCAATACCAATTCTACGTATTATCTTTAGAAGATAGGTTAAGGAAAGTTAAACCTCCTTTTATAGCATTATTAGATTTGGAGAAAACTTTTTTCCGTGTTCACTGGAATCCGCTCCTTAAGTTTCAGAAGGTAACAGGGGTAAAATAAAGTGAATGAAACGTTATTTATAACTTTTACAGGAACCAGACGGCGGTTATAAGAGTAGAAGGGAATATAAGCAAAGCAGTAATTGAGAAGGAAATGAGAGAGGTTTTTAGCCTATCCCCAGTGTTATTCAGTCTGCACATCGAGCAGCCTGTGAAGGAAAGCAAAGAAAAATTTGAAAAAGTTATTATAGTTCGGAGAGAAGAAATAATGATTTTTCAGTTTGCCGAGGACGTTTTAATTCTGTCATGCCGTTTTGATTCTGTCAGAGACAGAAAAGTGCAGTTGAACTGAAAGGGTTGTTTCTTGAAAGGAGAATGTAGGATGAACATTAACGAAAGCATAACAATGGTTTTGGACTGTAGTCGAATTAAATCAGGCGATCTGAGGGAATTGATTAGGAAATGAGACACTGAAAGTTGTAGTTGATTTTTGCTATTAGGGCAGTAAAATTACTTTTGATAGCCGGAGAAGAATGCAGAATGGTAACGGCAAGAAATGCGTTTCTGAAGAATATATTTTTAATTTAAGTGTTAGGAAGTCGTTTCTGAAAGTGTGTGCATGGAGTACAGTCATGTATGGAAGTGAAACATGGATGATAAACGGTTTAGACAAGAAGAGAATAGAAGCCTTTGCAATGTGGTGCTGCTGAAGAATGTTGAAAATTAGACAGGTACATTATGTAGTTAGTGAGTGGATTTGAATATAATTGCGGACAAAAGATATATGTGACGTAACTAGACTGAAAGGAGGGATCGGTTGATAGAAAAACATTTCGAGACATCTTGAATTTGCGCATCTGACTACTGTTTTCGTAAACTGATTAGCTATCTTTGATTGAATCTTATTTGCCTGCTAGAACGTTACAAATATTGCGAGCTCGTCATCAAAAATTGTCTATCCAATGAATAGCTAACTAGCTTCCTGCATTTCAAACCTCAAACATGAATATTCAAATTAACCTTTTTATTCCCTTTCTTATTTTCGTTAGATTAAACAAAATTCTAGTAGACAAGTAATTTCTTTTATTTAATGCTTTGTTGTTATATTGGCTCGAAATTGCAAGAACGAGAAATACTTTCAAGTAATTATTTGCAAGAGCCATAAAAAATTGACTATCAGGCTACTTCCTCTTAAAATTCAATAACAGGTTCTTAGTTTCGCTAGCTACTTACTTGAAAGTCAACCTTTTAATTTTAAACATGAAGTAACAAACTTTTTACTTCCAGTCATGCACTCGGGGTTCGTAGTATTCTGAGCAACTTACATATTTCATTCCCCGTATGAAACTACAGCCTGGTGCTTACCCTACAAAATAGTACATGTCCCAGTCACGTTAATGTGATTACCACCTATGTTCGACGTCAGTGTGCAATAACTACCCACAGACAGCAGGTGGCCGCACTAGCATTGGAAGTAGATAATGCCTGTCTGGGGGACGCGGACAACATTGCAGTCGTTGTCTAATGCGGAAACGGAGCGATTTATCTGACTTCCAGAAGGGTATGATCATTGACTTTCGGGCCAAAGGTGTAAGCGTTTCCGAAACGGCTAAGTTCGTAAACTGTTCGCGTGCCGCCAATGTTAAAAATGGCAAAATGGCGCTATCCTAAACTGGCATTGTGGCAACTGTGGTGCACCACAGACCATAGATGAAAGGGATGAACGACGGTTGCGGAGATGTATACCGGCGAATAGACATGCATCTGTTGAGCAACTGACCGCCCAGATGAATCAAGGGGGCCACTAATAGTGTTTCTTCAACGGTCGTTCAGCGAACGTTGGTGCGTATGGACCTCCGCGGCAGGTGCCCGGTTCATTCAACCATGCTGAGTGCTCTTCATCGGGGAAGAAGGCTGGAAGTTGCACTCCGATACCCCAACTGGACATCCACTGAGTGACAACAGGTGGCCTTTACAGACGAATCACGTTTTAGGCTTCATCGGGCACAGGACCGTTGGCGTGTATGGCCTCACAGCAATCGTCGGAAGATCTCTACCCGGAGGAGGGAGCGTTACGGGCTGGGGAATGTTTTTGAAGCATTCTATTGGTTATCTCGTCATGTTGAAAGGCACAATAGATCAACACAAGTGTGGATCTATCCCTGGGGACAATGACCATCCCTCCATGTAGTTTGATTCTTCCTAAGCACGACCAACAGGTCACACAACTCACAGTGTATGTGCGTGGTTCGAAGATAACCAGAATGAGTTTACCATACCGCCCTGGCCACCAAACTCCTCGGATTTTAGCCTAATCGAGAGTCCGTGGTATCATCCTGATCGCACCATGGACGCTCAATCGAGAAACCTAGTGCAGCTGGCAACGGCGCTGGAGTCGGCATGGCTCCATATGCCTTTTGGTACCTCCCAGAACCTCGTTGACTGTCTTCCCGCACGTCCGCGCGCAAAAGGTTTCAGGTTTCTGACAGGTTATCACATTAATGTGACTGGACCGTGTAATACAAAACCAACTCCTACCCGAAAGTCTATCAAATATCAGTTGCAAGTGCGATCTTCCTATCTTATTCTCATCCCAGTAAGGAATTACACATAATATTCAGCTCCGAAGCTACCCGCACTAATTCGGAATAGAGGAAGCTTTTGTTTCAGATATACTTCACCGTTGCCTGCTATTTAGGGTGTTCGGAAATTCCCGTCACAAACTTCTAGGACTTGTAGAGGGAAGCGGGTACAGAATATTTTGAATAGGAACCCCTGTCCAGAAACGTAGCGTTTCCATACTACAGCGGTCTCAATTCACACGTTTAACTCAGCCACTTCTGCTCGAGGAATTGAATTAGACGTGACGCAGTACAATTATTAGGTAACTATTCGAAAGGAAATATAACGAACCATCCATTTATCGCTTAAGCACATTTGTTGTATTAACACTCATACATTACGTGTTTACACTATTAGAAAACAAAATAGAGCAGCATACTGTACGTACAGAACGGTACTGATGCATTGCAACGGCCAATCGATGTAGAGACCACCAACGTTGTTACAGACATCAAGTGGGATGGAGAGTGTGTACCAAAACATTCTTCGTGTACCTACGAAGCATGTTTTGATACACACTCTCCATCCCACTTGATGTCGCTTCAATTTCTAGTTCAGCGGCCAGAGTTCGGGGGAGCAGCTCTTCCTCTGTCTATGCGGGAGTCTTAAAAAATTAATTAAAGTGACATCAAATAACCGACTGACGTAGTACATGTCATCCTGTCTTCCTTATTGCTTACCACGACAAGCAACTGAGACATTTCTCTTTCCCTCAGCAGAAGTGCACGCTTTACACATCTAAACTTAAACTATTGTAGAGTGGACACTGTACGTTTACGGGCATGGGTTCCTGTTCAAAATATTATGTTCTTACTGCCCTCTACAAGTCCTATAAGTTCGTAACGGGTGTTTCCGAACACCCTATATATGAGCGACTCTCGCCGGCTCTACATATACCAAAAGAACAAGGTTTCGGCGCCTTAAATCGTCTTGGTTCTACTGAGCTTCTCTTCGGTGCGCGGAAGGCTGATTTTGATAGTGCCCCCAGTCACCGCCACCTCCGCAACCAACTAGATTGTAATGCTTGACATGGCGACGCGACGTCTCTCCCATACATTCATGAAACATACCAACAACGTGTTTGTCACACAGCTATCATTTCAATAACAACATCAGCTTTTCGTTCTTGTGTACTTGTATTTCTCAATGTATACTGCCTCTGGCGGGAACATCTTACAAGGGGGAGTTGGAAAATAAGTTTCCCCTGTCGACTGTGGGCAGAGTTGTGTGATATGGGCGAAAGACGACACGGCAGGTGAACGAGCACGTGCAAGACACCGATACACCATTGGTTAGAGGTCGACTGCGATCAAGCAGATGGCGCTGTCACAGTGCCTGCGCAAAGCGGAGGCCAGCCGCTCAGTCTTTTCCCGGAGCTATGGAGAGAAGGTGTGTTTTGGAGTGGTGGTCAATGGCGGAAGTAAGAGGTGTTATCTTCTATGAATGGGCACGGGGAGTATCAGGCACAGAAATTCATAACCGCCTTGTTGAGGTTTATGGGTCCGGTGTGATGTCGAGGCAAATGGTGTGGAGATGGTGCTAGTAATTCAGTGATGGACGTCAGCAAGTGGAGGACACACCGAGACCTGGACGGACGCGCATGGCCACTACAGATGCAAATGTCAGGAAGGTGGATGACATGAGTAAAGCGAACCGGCGTATCATAATCGATGGAGTAGCGGCAAAACTTGGAATCGGACATGAGCGAGCTGTCGAAGCTGCGTTGGTAAAGTACCAGAACTTCAAGCGCTGATAGAAAGCACCGAAGCTGAAATCGTTATAGGTACAGAAAGCTGGCTTAAGCCAGAGATAAATTCTGCCGAAATTTTTACAAAGGTACAGACGGTGTTTAGAAAGGATAGATTGCATGCAACCGGTGGTGGAGTGTTCGTCGCTGTTAGTAGTAGTTTATCCTGTAGTGAAGTAGAAGTGGATAGTTCCTGTGAATTATTATGGGTGGAGGTTACACTAAACAACCGAACTAGGTTAATAATTGGCTCCTTTTACCGACCTCCCGACTCAGCAGCATTAGTGGCAGAACAACTGAGAGAAAATTTGGAATACATTTCACATAAATTTTCTCAGCATGTTATAGTCTTAGGTGGAGATTTCAATTTACCAGATATAGACTGGGACACTCAGATGTTTAGGACGGGTGGTAGGGACAGAGCATCGAGTGACATTATACTGAGTGCACTATCCGAAAATTACCTCGAGCAATTAAACAGAGAACCGACTCGTGGAGATAACATCTTGGACCTACTGATAACAAACAGACCCGAACTT
Organism: Schistocerca piceifrons; assembly: GCF_021461385.2. Taxonomy (NCBI): domain Eukaryota; kingdom Metazoa; phylum Arthropoda; class Insecta; order Orthoptera; family Acrididae; genus Schistocerca; species Schistocerca piceifrons. The sequence continues at coordinate 270,006,840 of NC_060144.1, read as the reverse complement.
TTCGACTATGTATGTACAGAACAGGGAATCAGTGATCATAAGGCCGTTGCAGCATCCCTGAATATGGAAGTTAATAGGAATATAAAAAAAGGGAGGAAGGTTTATCTGTTTAGCAAGAGTAATAGAAGGCAGATTTCAGACTACCTAACAGATCAAAACGAAAATTTCTGTTCCGACACTGACAATGGTGACTGTTTATGGAAAAAGTTCAAGGCAATCGTAAAATGCGTTTTAGACAGGTACGTGCCGAGTAAAACTGTGAGGGACGGGAAAAACCCACCGTGGTACAACAACAAAGTTAGGAAACTACTGCGAAAGCAAAGAGAGCTCCACTCCAAGTTTGAACGCAGCCAAAACCTCTCAGACAAACAGAAGCTAAACGATGTCAAAGTTAGCGTAAGGAGGGCTATGCGTGAAGCGATCAGTGAATTCGAAACTAAAATTCTATGTACCGACTTGACAGAAAATCCTAGGAAGTTCTGGTCTTACGTTAAATCAGTAAGTGGCTCGAAACAGCATATCCAGACACTACGGGATGATGATGGCATTGAAACAGAGGATGACACGCGTAAAGCTGAAATACTAAACACCTTTTTCCAAAGCTGTTTCACAGAGGAAGACCACACTGCAGTTCCTTCTCTAAATCCTCGCACAAACGAAAAAATGGCTGACCTCGAAATAAGTGTCCAAGGAATAGAAAAGCAACTGGAATCACTCAATAGAGGAAAGTCCACTGGACCTGACGGGATACCAATTCGATTCTACACAGAGTACGCGAAAGAACTTGCCCCCCTTCTAACAGCCGTGTACCGCAAGTCTCTAGAGGAACGGAGGGTTCCAAATGATTGGAAAAGAGCACAGATAGTCCCAGTCTTCAAGAAGGGTCGTCGAGCAGATGCGCAAAACTATAGACCTATATCTCTGACGTCGATCTGTTGTAGAATTATAGAACATGTTTTTTGCTCGAGTATCATGTCGTTTTTGGAAACCCAGAATTTACTATGTAGGAATCAACATGGATTCCGGAAACAGCGATCGTGTGAGACCCAACTCGCTTTATTTGTTCATGAGACCCAGAAAATATTAGATACAGGCTCCCAGGTAGATGCTATTTTTCTTGACTTCCGGAAGGCGTTCGATACAGTTCCGCACTGTCGCCTGATAAACAAAGTAAGAGCCTACGGAATATCAGACCAGCTGTGTGGCTGGATTGAAGAGTTTTTAGCAAACAGAACACAGCATGTTGTTATCAATGGAGAGACGTCTACAGACGTTAAAGTAACCTCTGGCGTGCCACAGGGGAGTGTTATGGGACCATTGCTTTTCACAATATATATAAATGACCTAGTAGATAGTGTCGGAAGTTCCATGCGGCTTTTCGCGGATGATGCTGTAGTATACAGAGAAGTTGCAGCATTAGAAAATTGTAGCGAAATGCAGGAAGATCTGCAGCGGATAGGCACTTGGTGCAGGGAGTGGCAACTGACCCTTAACATAGACAAATGTAATGTATTGCGAATACATAGAAAGAAGGATCCTTTATTGTATGATTATATGATAGCGGAACAAACACTGGTAGCAGTTACTTCTGTAAAATATCTGGGAGTATGCGTGCGGAACGATTTGAAGTGGAATGATCATATAAAATTAATTGTTGGTAAGGCGGGTACCAGGTTGAGATTCATTGGGAGAGTGCTTAGAAAATGTAGTCCATCAACAAAGGAGGTGGCTTACAAAACACTCGTTCGACCTATACTTGAGTATTGCTCATCAGTATGGGATCCGTACCAGATCGGTTTGACGGAGGAGATAGAGAAGATCCAAAGAAGAGCGGCGCGTTTCGTCACAGGGTTATTTGGTAACCGTGATAGCGTTACGGAGATGTTTAATAAACTCAAGTGGCAGACTCTGCAAGAGAGGCGCTCTGCATCGCGGTGTAGCTTGCACGCCAGGTTTCGAGAGGGTGCGTTTCTGGATGAGGTATCGAATATATTGCTTCCCCCTACTTATACCTCCCGAGGAGATCACGAATGTAAAATTAGAGAGATTAGAGCGCGCACGGAGGCTTTCAGACAGTCGTTCTTCCCGCGAACCATACGCGACTGGAACAGGAAAGGGAGGTAATGACAGTGGCACGTAAAATGCCCTCCGCCACACACCGTTGGGTGGCTTGCGGAGTATAAATGTAGATGTAGATGTAGACAAGATCATCCACGACATTCTTCGATACAGGAAGGTGTCAGCACGATGGGTGCCACGCCAACTGACCTCGACACACATGGAACAACGCATGGCCTTCAGCCTGGAAAAACTCGTGCGTTACCATGAATCTGGCAATGACCTGTTTCGGATTGTCAAGGGGGATGAAACGTGGGTCCACCATTACTCGCCCGAATCGAAGGCCGCATCCATGGAGGGGAAACATCCGTCATCACCTGATCGAAAGAAGTTCAGAAGCACTCCTTCTACAGGTAAAGTGCTACTCACCGTTTTCTGGGACGCCAAAGGTGTTTTGCTGCTGGACTTTCTGGAGGATGCAACCATCAATGCAGCGTGGTACTGTGCCACTCTGTCGAAATTGAAAGAGGTGATTCGGAAAAAGCGGCCTGGACTTCTCAGATCTGGCGTTCTGCTGTTGGATGACAATGTGAGACCACACACAGCGACGGCAACGCAAAACCGTATTGCAACTCTTGGTTGAGAGCGTCTACACCATCCGCCTTACAGTCCGGATCTCGCACCAGGTGACTTCCATCTATTTCTTGCTTTGAAGAAGACACTCGGCGGAAGGCGCTTTGACAGCGATGCTGACGTCAAACAAGCCGTTCAACGCTTCTTCGGTATGCAACGCCCTGATTTTTTCCTGCAAGGCTTTTTGAAGCTTATAAAGCGGTATGACAAATGTCTCAATATACTTGGAAATTATGTAGAAAAATAAAGATATGTCTTATCCGTAACGTCTCATTCTCTTTTTTTTTCCTTTCACACACAACTCTGACCACAGTCGACAGGGGAAACTTATTTTACAACTCCCCCACTTAGAAATAGTGTTTTCTCCAAACAAAACGCTCTGTTCACAAATGGAGCGTTACAGTTTTCTTCTCCAATTCCTACCTCTGCACACTTCCCTTCATCGCCAAATTTACAGTTCCTTGATGCCTGCGCATGTGTCCTATCAATTGAGACCATTTTTTAGTCAAGTTGTGCCATACAATTTTTCCACAATTCGAATCAGTACCACTTCATCAGTTATTCGATCTGTCCACCTAATCTTTAGCATTCTTATATAACATCACATTTCAAAAGCTTCTATTCGCTTAGCAGTATATAAATTTAATGAACTTCTAATGTGATGCCACTAATATATTTACCCTCAAGGCTATTTTGTTCTTGTAAAGTGGAATTAATTTGGCACAAATGCACCGAAACATGTCACTTTTTTTGTAGTTGCGGGAGACCACCACAGTCCAACCATTCTAAGTAATCCGTAACCAATATTCCTTATCGTCTTACGGTAGCAATAAAGCGACGCAAATAATGGCCAAATATTCCACGAACACAGTGTTCGCACTCATAAGGGCACTAGCGCGTATAACAGTACACCAGTATCCAGAACCAGCGGCTCATTTCACTTGATAAAATTATTCTGTCTCAGAGGAACGCTTTAATTAAAATCCCTGTTGTGTCAATGTGTTCTGCTACCACAATGTCAGCGAATTTTGTGAAAGGTGAAAATGGCTCCGAAAATATATGGAAATTCAGAGTAGTTGGATTACCTAAACAACTGATTAGAGAGCTACGTAGTTACACGAACTAAATTATGAAAAGCAATATTATTGCAGCTCAAACGATACCACGCAATAAGCGCGGCGTAACGCATTGTGCTACGTGATTTGCGCAGAAGGGAGTTTTAGTGCAATTTAGTTTGTTGTTTGACGAATTCTGACTGAAAATTAGTCGTACAATTAACTGATACACGTGTATTGCAATGTCTCGTCAGCTTACAGTGTATTTGTATCTCCTCTCAAATGTTTATATTTACGAAGTAGATACATAGAGTTAATACTTTCTGTCAATGTAAACGATAGTTGTCAACTACTACTCATTTGTACTACAGGCCTTTTTTATTACTGGAAATGTGTTCTGCAAATTTCTGCAATGTACTGTCGCTTTGATTCGTTCTACATCGATTTTGGAATTTCATGTGTTCTGTTATTTTTTCAGACAGAATAACAATGGAGATTACAAAGAGTACACAGCAGCTATTCAAATGTATATTGTTCTGTAATTCTATTATTTTATTGTATCGAGGAAAGCTTCTGCATGAATGAGAATGGCAAAGAACTCCAAGTATTGTATCTTGTACTTCTGTGGCATTAATTCAACAGGATGATGTAAAGGAAAGATGCAAATTATGTGTACTGATATTAAGGTCTCTTGAAGGGATCCTTGCTCTCTGGTTGATGATTCAAGTGTTTAAGGAAAGGAAATTTGGAGATCTCAAAGGATCAACAAGAATGTTCAGCAAGCCAGTGTAGATAATCTTTACATGGCGCATAAGAGAGAAGAAGGACATGGGGACTACCTCACGAGGAAGTTACAATGGCACATTTAGGGAACAATCAGAGGCTTGTGCCGTATAAGGAATAAGCAAGTGTTACCTGTATTGCTAAACGACAATGTTCGTATAGCACTGAGATGTGGAAGGGGGTGTGAACAATATTTTGACAGTGCTTGTAAGGTTTTCAGAAAAAAGGAGACCTGCAGTTCATTATAAGAATTTAATGTACACACCTGATAAGTGAAATAAACTCAAGAAAGTTTTGTTTACGTCTGGATTTTTCCATTTACTTCAATTTATAGGCTATTAACTGCTTCGCTGTTCATAGTCCCTGTTTTTAAATCTTGTTACTTGAGATGCGGTGCTACGGAAGAATGTTGAAAATTAGATGAGCTGGTCAGGTAAGGAATGAGGAGGTTCTCTGGAGAATCGGCGAGGAAAGGAATATATGGAAAACACTGTTAAGACGCTATGGAATAACTACTAAGGTACTGGAGACAGCTGCAGAGGATAAAAAGTGTACAAGAAGACAGAGGTTGGAATACATCCAGCAAATAATTGAGGAAGTAAGTTGCGAGGACTACTCTGAGATGAAGAGGTTGGCACAGGAAAGGAATTGGTGGTAGCCGCATCAAACCAGTCAGAAAACAGATCAGTCCGAATAAATGTTCTGCTTACGATTTCTCCTATTCTTATTCTCTTCTGCCCTATCATCGTTCCCATTCTGCTTTGTTGGCACTGACCATAAACTGCCCATGGACCACTTGCACTCAAGTTTGACTGTCTCATCAATCACTTCGCAAACGGAAACTTCATTCGCGTGCATTTGTTTTCCCATGAATTTGTGTATGGTGTGTGTGTGGGGGAGGGGGGAGTGGGGGAGGGGGGAAGAGTGTATGGGCTAGGTAGGGATGTCGTCTGGATGATGAGGAAGTGGGAAGTGAATGGGTTTGAAAGAGCGGGAATGAGACGGGCCCTGAAAGAGGGCAAGGGCAATTGTGAATCTCTTATATTATGTTTCAGCAAAAGTTTATTCCTGTGAAGATTTGTGCACTTTACTAAATCTGTTGGATTTTTGTTGTTGTGAGAGTAGTCTCTGCAAAGGCCAAGGTTGGTAGGGAATTTTGGTTAAGGTGGGTTTGGGTGTAGCTCTGCTCTACTGTTTTCATTACTAGTGAAGTATTACTGTCGTTTCCTGATGTGATCAGGGTGAAGACAAGCCATCTATGAAAATGTTAAAAGTTAAAGCTTTTATATAAAATCCTTTAACAGTCTATATCGCAATATCTTGACAGCCATTGATTACTAGATCTGAATTGTTACAGAAAATATCGCGTAAAGGGGAAAATAGAGTAAATCACGCTGGCATATTTAACAACAGGTAAAGGAGGAAAACACGCATCAATAAACAAACTGAGGGCAGTGCCTAATCACAATATTGGGTGAAGACATATTGTCATCAATACAGTACATGACAGTGCACGAAAGGGACCAGAGGAAAAGTCATGCATGTCAAAAATCGATAAAAGATTACGTAAGCAGTATCAAAAATCGTAAATAAACCAAGTAATAAAGTTACATGCGCTATTATTACATGCGTCATTACACCAGTTTTAAGTTTATGAAGACAAACCTTTCTTATTCAAACAACTAAGATCATCACACATACTGTGCAGTCATATTGCAGCACTTAATAGCAAATTTTATGTACCCAGTACAGAGCAATGGACAGACTTGCAGCAGTAACGTGGTATCAGTCAACAACGGTTACGTGTGTCCAATTCAAAGCAACGAGCAGGCTGATATTACGCGATCTGGCTCATAGGATAGGTGTCACTGTGGTAAACATGCATTAGGTCAAGCATATTACGTGGTCATAGGAAAGCGGTGTACCAATAGGTGTCACTCTGCTAAAAGTACTATAGGTAAAGCATATTACGTTTATAATACAAATATTAAGTGAAATTAAGCACAGAACTTCAAAGCAGTGAACAAACTTAAGGGCAGTCAGCTCTCATTTTGTATGGGGAGCAAGATGCTGGTAGATTGCACAAACATACACAACTGAAAGTATAAATGACGTTAATGATAATGTAATTAGTTGAGAAAATTTCTCATTAGGCATAAAATCTAAACAGCAAAATGCTCGTTTATATCTGAGAGTGTAGGATATAAAGTTGACTGAAACTGATGACTGATCGTAAGATCCGTGTTATGTGTTGTTATGCCAAGGAAAAAGGAAATAAAGGTCACGGGAGATGTGTAAACATATACATAATAATTACAAACTTCCATACAGAAAACATCGTACGATCGATCGATAATTCGCAGTATAGAGTCTCGGTATGCCTTACATAGTGCATTCAACAGATGGTCCATAGTAGACAGTCTAGGTATGCTGTACACAAGACATCTCCATCTGCTTAACCTCATTTAGTAAGGCGTATAAAACTAGTGAACGTTGGCATATAGATCATTACATCTTTATAACACTCAAATCAGCGAACTCAGGAATACAAATCATTACATCCTTACTTAAAGAGTGATACAAATGAAAAAATACATTAGAAATATAACATAGTCTACATCCGTAACTAAGTGAACATAAAGACGTAATCATCCACATGATTTATAGCCATTAACTACCACGAAGTATATCATAAAATACAACTAACTTATAAGTTAAAAAAATAATGAATACCAGATGGCAGGACGACCGCAAGGAAACCGGCGTATATGCCTTAGCCCAATGTATAAGTGACAAGTAGTCCGAGGTCTACACTCCTATGATTACGCAGTTGGTCATAGGGGTTGCACCAGAACAAAAGGTTGATCAACATACATAAGGTAGCAAGTATCTAATTTATAAGTTAAACTAATGAGGACCAGATGCCGGAAGTGCTGTGAAAAAGCAGGCGCATATGCCGTAACCCAATGTGTACGCGAGATATAGTTCGATGTCTACGTTCCTATAATTACATAAATAGTAGTGCAGTCGTGCAGGAACCGAGAGCTTAATCAGCACACCTCAAATTCCATACGAAACGTCAAAAACAAGTCTCATTATACGCTAGTTGGCTACAATGTAACGCGAAGTTAGAAATAGCAGTGTAAAGGAACACAGAGCAGTAAATAAAACGATTAATGTTTGTTCATAAATATCAACATAATTAAAAACATCCATGTCTACATCAGAGTGACAGCTGGAATAGCAAATGTTACAAAAATATTACAAGCCATTATCAAAGAGAATACTGAGAAAGAATTAGTTACATCTATTTGGTAATTATATAATACAGGATATTCTTAAGGCTACAGCTACTACATGAATGGAGATAGAAACTTAGAATACATTTTAGCTCACAAAACTTTTATTCTCAATGAAGTATATTTTGAATGTGATTGTTCGTTAGAGTGGCTCCTGTTTTTCAAGTTACGTGTTTTTGCTGTCTCCCAGTTTTTATTCACTTTCGCAAATGTTCACCAGCTGTGCTACCCACCTGGGGCACGACATGACGACCTTTGAGGCAAACATCGTATCGCAAGGTACGTACGCCTCTTACGGCCAACCCGCCGTTCAGGCCGATCAGTAATAAGAAATGTATCTACGTTCTGGACATCGTGCGGTGGTGCACCGTTCTGTTAAGAAATGAATTTTTCGGCAAGTTCTCACACATTGGATAACGAACGAGCAAGGTAACTGGCAACTTACAATTGGTGTCAAGATAAGCTTTTAGTTTCGATGCGGAAGTTAAAATTCAGCCGCAGTTTCTATCTCCGTTCATGTAGAAGAAATGGACTTGCAGAACTGGAAGACTGTTTTTGAAACACCCAACATTTTTATCAGCCAGCATATGTCATTGTCCAAAAGTGGAAGGGGTGGAGGTGTTCCGGGATAGTGAAATGAAACACCGCTGATCCATCTGCATTCTTCTGTCGTTGATGTGCCTATGTGCAGAGCAGCGTTCATTGGATCCGGTATTACTATAGTGAGTAAACCACGGGATGAATCGCCGCCTTAAAGTGTAAATCAGTCAGTTATTGGGGTGCCAGTAGATGTTTTATTAGGCTCACACTTACCTGTTTTAAAAAGCCTTTTATACGAAAAACTAACGATTACTATCCTTGGTTCCACTATGTAACGTGCTCCGTGATCGATCTTGTTGTGCTCGTCAGATGTGGGTCACCTATTGATTTAGCCAGAAATGTTATAATTTCTGTCTTTTATTACCATGTCCACCGATTTAAGGCTGTGGTAATTTTCCTGCAATGACAGGAGTTCCCGCAAGGGAAAGTAAAGTGATAAAATGTACGTGGAAAACTAGACATTACTGTAAAATAGACAAATGATTGCTGAAACGATTTTAGGTTGTTCAGGATTTGTTTATCATATTAAAATTACATAAAAAATGATTATTTGCTCTGTCGACAGTTGTGAAACTGTTAATACCAATCTTCGGGCAAGGTTTGATTTATAATGGACTGAATACCGACAGAAGTGTCGAAAGCATGAAATCTGTTCTGTTGATGTGGTCGCTCCGTCCTCCAGCGAACAGGAGTCGTCGGTCACTGGACAAAAGGTCGTAGGTCACGGGCGGACTTTTCATTTGCCGCAAGCAGAAGCTATAACATGTAAAGCGTCTAATTAGCTTCCAATCTGAGTGGTCTACAAGATCTCTTTCCTCAGTACAGGCTGAGAATGTTCTGTAATAATGCCACGACTAGTTGGTAATTAGCTGAACGAGAGAGATGGTGGTGGTGGTGGTTAGTGTTTAACGTCCCGTCGACAACGAGGTCATTAGAGACGGCGCGCAAGCTCGGGTTAGGGAAGGATTGGGAAGGAAATCGGCCGTACCCTTTCAAAGGAACCATCCCGGCATTTGCCTGAAACGATTTAGGGAAATCACGGAAAAGATAAATCAGGATGGCTGGAGACGGGATTGAACCGTCATCCTCCTGAATGCGAGTCCAGTGTGCTAACCACTGCCCCACCTCACTCGGTGAACGAGAGAGACTGAACCTTCTCCATCAGCCGACAGAACTGTTATTCTACTGTCTCAGCTTCGTTCTTGAGAATCAACGTATGTCGCCTATCAATAGCAGCTACGTATGAGTTAAGGTTTGTGTGTTTTGCTTCCGAGACGCTAACGTGTCCAAAACAGACACATTTATAAATTGGGGCATAATGTTTTGAACATGGCTGTGCTCAGCAACTTTTGGAAGAGTTACAGATCTTCAAACATCTGTCTCTGAATGATGGCCTCATATTAAATTAACAACAGCAGTCGCGTAGTAAAAAAATTTTTCAGTGGCTTAAAGCCGCTACTAAAAGATGTTTAATAGCTAAAGTTCGTTATCAGTTTCCCTGTAAGCCCTAAAATATTGTTTTCCTCTCCCGTGCTTGTATAATTCACATCTTATTAATCTGACAATCACTATTACAATAAGTTCGCATAGGTGTTGTTAAGCTTTTATATACTCTGCTACCAGACGGCGCGATCTGTATTATGTTCACGTCGTCATTTGGCACGGCCTGCTCTCGCAGTTGCTGTTACTCGTGGCCTACACCACTGTAGTGCCCTTAGTGACATGTTTACACATTGTTTTAAAAATTTTGACTATCTGTTATGAATTCTGGTGGGAAATGTTTTAATTGTGTCTTTAACGTCTTGACTCGAGTGATGTCACTCAAATTTTCTATTTAACCCATGTGAGTATTTTTTACGCAAATTTAATTTCTAAAAATTGTTTGTTCTAATGCCTACCTGCTGTTAATGTACCTTCCTGTGATATTTTTAGGTGTGGTAACAGTTTCTTCTGAAGAAGGCGCCCCTCGTTGGCGCTGAAAACTAGTTAAAGAATTTTAAATTCTGTTTGCAACCGGTTGGCTGGAAGTTTGTAACATTGTAACTGTGGCTATGTTGTAACTAGACGAATTATAACTTAACTACATCTATTAGCCTCAAGTAAGATTTAAAATCTTCGTTTAAAAGTTATTATAACCCTTTAGGTTTAAATACAAAATATCTTTGGTTGGTTGCTACATGATAATATTCTTTGTTGGGGGCCCACTTGTCGTAATTGACTGGTTTTGATGTAGGGATGGAAAAAACCGACCGGTTAAAACCAATACCGATTTTTTAAATTCGGCATAACATGTATTTTTCGCTATTTGTTTGACTTCGGTTATAATGGATGTTTTTTTATTTTTTACTGATAACCGAGTAAAAAACCGAAATACCAATTAACCATAGTAGCAGTGCTAAAAGTGTTTTTTTTTAAATACACCTTTTTAAAAGATCCGCAAAATTTATATGTAAAATTTGTATTAGTTTGAAATACTGGGTTATTATAGAAAGCAGGAAAAGCGATCAGTGCTAATTTAATATCAGTGCCGATAGAAACGAGGAACAAACACATGGCATCACTGCTGAGACAATAAGTCACTGTTGCCTTGTGTCATAGCTTAAGGTACGGGTGTACTTGCAGTGAGCAAACCTTGCCCTGCTTTCCCCCCGCCCCCCGCTACGACCACCCGTCCCCCTGCCACCAACCCATCGATCTATACGGCCTGTCGTCGCCTGACGTCCGTTGTATTGTAGAATGGCACCAATCACATAGTCTGGAAATATTTTAACTTAGTAACGTAGCAATGAAGTACAACGCTTCATTTAACTTAGGAGATTAAAAATTTGCCTATCATTTCTACGTAACAACAAAAGAGGTAGGAGGTTATGGTAATGGTTATAAACTAAAAATTAACAACAATTCATTCCTAAAAACAGAAAGTAGCTGATGAGCTACCTGTGTCTACACTGTATGCCTTTATCTGCTAGTAGGCCGTGAAAATGGACAAATTAACAAAAACAGAGTCCTTTATACTGCGTTTTCATCCCTTAGCACTGATTATTCGTAATGTCCGGATAGTGGTATGATCCCCGATTACAACATGATTTTTGAGCAGAGTTTCAAAAAAATTAGAATAAGTAGGAAAACACTGGTGATTTTTGTAGTATTCAATCACTTATCATTTTTCGAGAAAGCGGCAAACAGTGGATGTACTAAGCTTCTAATATTTGCCTATTTAGTTTAATATTTATGTTGTACTTATCTTGAAACTGAGAAAGTCAATTTTTTTCAATCTGTGTTCGATTTCTACGTTTATTGCGGCAAATAACAGGAATAAAAAATCGAAAATAAGTTATTTCAGAAACCAGTTATTTTGATCGGTTTTAACTATCGGGTTAAACTGGCCTGGCAAAAACAGGTATAAGTGAAAACCTGTTGCTTCAGCGATAACCGTCATCCCTAGTTTGATGCCGTAAGATGAAGGAAATATTTTGTGATTTTTATTGTACAATTAAATAGAAATTCAGTTCAAAATGTAAAATTACAGAGGAAGTTATCTCGTTATTAATAACTATTTCGTTTTGTGAGTGAAGTATGTGGCATTTGTTTGAGTGTCGGGTAACTATTTTATAAGGGGCGTTCAAAAACAAACGAGCCGGAGGCATGATATAGAAACCAGTACCTGTATGTTAGAAGTATTGACCCTGGCTGTTGAGACACATGTCCCACTATGACAAGAGGCGGTGAATGGCTGTCTCATAAAATTCCCGAGGCTGGGATGTTAACCAGTTCCGCACGTGCAGCTGGACGTCGTCGTCCCAGGCGATCACTGTGTCAGCATGACAATGTATAGTGTCATAAAGCAGCATCAGCGAGGCAATGGTTCATGTACAATAACATTCTTGAAGTGGACTAGCTTGCCCAGAATCCCGACCTGAACCCAATGGAACTTCTTTGGGACATATTAGAACGTCTCTTTCGATCCAGACCCCAGCGACCAACATCTTTACCTTCTCTGGTTCGGCTCTTGAGGCATAATGGGCAGCCAATCCTCCACAGACATTCAGACATCTCTCTGAAAATGTTCCCAGCGGAGTACATCCGCCATAAATGCCTAAGGGTGACACACTCTATATGAATGTCCACTGATAGACGTCTGGATACTTTTGATCAGGTATTGTACTTGCTGTGTTTTTTGGAGACCTCTTTTCTTTAGTCGTAGTTTTAAAGTAATTTAGGAGTTGTACCGTATTTTGCGACAGTATAGAGATTTATTTGGACTAGACGCGTTTCGATTCACTTACAGACTTTATACAACCCCAAAAGACTGCGTAACTCCCATATTACTTTAAATCGAAGTAATCAGCAACCAGTTGGATAAAAGAAATTTAGTAAACAGTTTTTGATGTCGCTGAGTAACAGTCATACAATAATTTTTAAATGAACACACCGCCACTTGACTGTATTGTTGTTTATTTAACTGCGACCCAGGTTTCAGCCTTTTATACCATTTTCAAGCGATTTAGTTTATATCATTAAAAAATGACAAACTAAATCATTTGAAAGTGGCATAAAAGGCCGAAACCTGGGTCGTAATTACGTAAACATCAATACAGTAAATTAGCTGTGTGTTCATTACAATAAAAAAAAGAAATTTAATTTCTTAACCGGTTTCAGGCACTTAGTGCCCTTTTCCAGCGGGCTATACAGAAAATATACCACAAATAAGCAGAAGTTAAACAAGAATATTAAAATTAAGGATGAAAAGTATGAAATATTAAAAAAATGAAGGTAAAAATGGTAAATACTTGTAATATTACTTGTTCAAAATTCAGACGTCTCAGCTAAGGGATTTCCATCCGGTTGGAGAGTGACTAGACAGCATCAGATGGTTCGTATCGGATGTTATTGAGCGATAAAATAATTTTGCCTCAATGATTCTTTTCCTTCCTCCGCTGACGACGTCATCAACAGAGAAGTTTTTCTCTTGCAGAGAATGACATGACACATCGTGCTGTTGTTTAGCGCCGTCGCTTGTTTTGCTGAAGTAGACTGGAGTAAAAAAATAACTTTGTTGCTAGATTCTGAATTTAGAGATTGCACATGCATCCGCTAATGACGAGAACTACTCCCGTGCACAAAAATGACTTCCCCACTTTGCGCACTCAATAATCGCACTTGACACTTGACACTTAGTTTATTCTGGGGCCATTATCTTATAATTTGTGGAACTGTTGTGATAAAACAGCTTCTTTCTTTTTTTTATTATAGAGCGGTTGTGGGGCGAGGGAGCAGAGGGTCTGAGGGTGTGGGCGACAGCCATATGACTACCGTGGCTCTTACACCGCATGACTTCATATAACTGGTTTTCACGCTAGTAGTACTCCTTGGGTGGTATGTTATTATTGGTGGCGGTAGTATTATCTGGCTTAAGATGGGCGTTTTATAATATCTGATGATGATCTGTTCGATCAAAACCCGCAATTAACACTATGCCATACGGCGACACCGCAGTGGTGTCGTGTGCTAAACAGCGGTCAACGGCCGGCGACGCGACTGTGGTGTCGTCTGCATAGTATCGCTCGGTGACCAGCAACACCACAGTGGTGTTGTGAGCACAGTATCGTGCAGTGGCCAGCGACAGCACTTTAATATATTTTGCATTCTGTTGGTGTTTTGTTTAAGTAAAAATAAGTTACACACGTCAACAAGTTTTTTGTTTTTATAAGTACTTGTGCCCTTTCATCATGGCAGACGAAAGAAACAATAGGATATTATTTACTATGAATGCGCGGACGTCTTGTCTGACGTTTCGGACGACTTGGCTCATTGGGAAGAAGACATTGGATAAAAAAAATGAAAGTGAAGTAGAATCGTAGGACGATATTGAAATACGTCCAAGAAGAATTCGGCGAACGCTATGATTGCCAACTGATTCAGCTGAATCAGACGAAGAAGACAGTATACAGCTGTCAGACTTTGATTTACCGAGGACCAATAATAAATTTGAAGGATCCCCAGGTCCAAACATATTTCCCAAAGGTACACAGATATTGAGGATATCGTAGAATTATATATTGAGAACGATCTATTTGAATATATTAACAACGAAACCGACAAGTACTACAGCCAAAATTGCAATAGAAGGGAACTGCATTACAAAATGCCAAATTTGTCGACGTTACGGGACCTGAACTTAGAAAATGGTTTGGACTTGCTATCCTTATGGGGACTGTAAGAAAAGCAAGGATCGATTATTATTGGTCAACGAATCCGTTGATAGACACACCGACCGGCAATGCCGACCGGCTTATCAAAGTACAATTCGTAATTGATTATTTTTCCAAAAAGTTTAAAGAAACGTTTAACCTAAGTCGAAACATCTAAATTGATAAAGGTATGATACTGTGGCGTGGACGGTTAAATTTTAAAGTTTACAATCCGTCGAAAACTACGAAATACGGCATACTCATTCGGATGCAGTGTGATTCGGGTACGGGATACATTTTCTCATTCAAGATATATTCCGGCGCTGGACAGCCTTTAGCAAAAACAGTGATGGAACTGTTGACACCTTCTGATGGAGAGTGGCGTTACCTCTGCACGGATAATTATTAGAACAGTGTACAACTTGCAGAGAAGTTACTTGAAAAGAAAATAAGAGTTTGTGGAACCATACGACAAAGTAGAGGATTTCAGGAAATTTAAAGAGCCCAAAAGTTAATGTGTTTGAAGCTTGTCATCAACGGAAAGGTGACAAGAATGCGGCGACAAACCAAGTAATCCGAACTAGCGCTATCGGCGCCAAGCGAATAAACCTGTACGAGACGTGCGGACGGCAAAGTGTTAATATGACTGAAACTTCCTGGCAGATTAAAACTGTGTGCCGGACCGAGACTCGAACTCGGGACCTTTGCCTTTCGCGGGCAAGTGCTCCACCAACTGAGCTACCCAAGCACGACTCACGCCCCCTCCTCATAGCTGTACTTGTGCCAGTACCTCGTCTCCTACCTTCCAAACTTTACAGAAGCTCTTGCTTGGGTAGCTCAGTTGGTAGAGCACTTGCCCGCGAAAGGCAAAGGTCCCGAGTTCGAGTCCCGGTCCGGCACACAGTTTTAATCGGCCAGAAAGTTTCATATCAGCGCACACTCCGCTGCAGAGTGAAAATCTCATTCTGTTAATAAAATTGTTTATTGACAGCACCTTCTGTTGATGAATACACTGTCCCTTAAAAGTTGATGAGCTTTGTTGATGAGTAGTGGTCGTGGAACTAGCACCTAAAACTAAACTAGTATTTGAAATGAGTGACATGAATAATCCGTCTGTGATACTTCTCTAGAGTATGCCGATGATGCAACTAAACAACGTTGGCAAAAGACTAATGATCAAATACCATAAAAGGGCGCTGTGTTTCAGTATAGTGTCAAGCTATAATTATAATACAACAAGAATTCCTGCCCTATCTCTACTGATGGATGAAATATGCATATTTCTTTAATAGCCGTGAAGGATGTGTTATGAAGGTGGTTTGCACTTTTTATATGATTTTATCACGTTATGACATTCACTTATGTTTTCAAGATTCTTAATGTTTGTAGTTGTCGTATCTTCTTTAATACGTCAATAGGATCTTAAAGAATTTGCAATTGAAGCAGTATGAAGCCTAAAGTACGCATTTCAGTTGTTACAAACAAAGTTTTATGCAAACTATTTGCTGCCTGTAGAGAAACACTGTTTGGTTTCCTGTCCAAGCCAGTTTCCCATTTTTGTTATCTTTTAACGTCAGTAGAAAACTGTAAAAATTTATGAACATATTTTCTTAATTTTCCAGGGCAGTCCTTGGAATTATCGTTGCTCTCGTCCTTCTGGCTGCCGTAATTGAAGATGGCCATGTGGAAAACAAAGGTAAAACTGAAATCTGAAAAGTCCATGGACAGGATGAACAAAGGATAGGAGACGTGGAAGGACGTACCCAAGTTGAGCACATCACTTTTCCTCAAGAAATTACAAATTTATTTCTAGTTTGCCAACAATCTAAACTAAATGATAGTTAAAACCATATTCTTCTCTATAATAATGAACAGCAAGTTTCTCTTACATAAACAACCTTTAGACAAGAGAAAGATCAATTTGCCCAGAAGCAAATTTAAAACGGAGGTACAATAATTAAAATAACTATTGTTTATCACAAAAAGTAGGTCGAAGCCATCCTTACCTCGCAGAGGCCACTCTTAAAAGTCGGCAGACAACAAGGCAAAGTCATACAAAATTTTAAATGACCATAAAGCCCTTTAATTAAACCCATAGACGTATAACAGTAGAATTAAGTAAATGTTCCTAAATTAAATTACACAACAACTAAGAACAAGAATCAATCCTCCGAGACAGAGGGAAAATTCATAGCTTTAAGTCTGGTAGTCTTGGAAAGAATTACAAGAAGTGTGCAACCAAGTTCGGCCAAGCTGACTCCCACGAGCAGTCAATGACAGATTGTTTTTAAACGTTCAGAAGCTTAAGTACAGTAAATGTTTGTAAACTCACGTACAGAAAATGTATTCTTACCTTCGTTACATTGGACCAAATGACAGGACAAGCTCGAAAAGGCAGTTACTTAAAACAATCCACCCATCAAAAGGAATAAACAAAAAGCTTAACTTGTTTAGCAACTGCAGCTGGAACCAAAACTCCAGCGAGAGCTAACGGCCACCAGAGACGCGTGCGGGTACATGTACAGGCCGGAAAACGGAAATACGTACACGCCGGCAAGCACCGCTTCAATTACAGCGTCACGGCTCAGAAGCCAAGGCTGTCAACAAATAGCATACACATTATGACACTTAAGTCAAGACCTCCGGCAGTAACATGTTCAGGTCTTTCAACACTTAATAAAACCCCTAAGGTAACATAACATTTGTTAAGCAATTACATAACTCTAAGTTAAATGAATAAGAGCTACACCTTTTAATTATAATCAGAAATTTCAATTATTGTACAAAAACTGCTAATACAAGGATAAGAAATTTGTGATAACCACTATCAGATTTATCAATAGATATCGAATGCTCTTTTTAAGCTACAGAATAACACATACAAGCTTTCCCGCCTGATACGGACTTTAGGTTTAACAAAATGGTTCAAATGGCTCTGAGCACTATGGGACTTAACATCTGAGGTCATCAGTCCCCTAGACTTAGAATTACTTAAACCTAACTAACGTAAGGACATCACACACATCCATGCCCGAGGCAAGATTCGAACGTTCGACCGTAGTAGCAGCGCGGTTCCAGACTGAAGCGCCTAGAACCACTCGACCACAGCGGCCGGCTAGGCTTAACATTTACAGATAAGATTGAGGTGGCAGACCCTCAGGGTTTAAACCCATCTAAAAGAAATTTATAAGAGCATTAGTTTAAATATCAAAAGCTGATTCAACATTGCTCAAAACTTGCAACAGACATGGACTGAGTTAAAGCTAAAAAACAAGAAATAAAAATACCAGTGCACATTAAGAATCGCTGGCAGACTCTAAACGGAATAGCTGAAAGACAAATTTAACACGTCAGTCAGTGGCCCATCCAAGTTAATATTCATGTAACCCGAGACTAATACGGATGTTCTAACAGAATAGTTGCCCGTACAACACTTCTTATACACACATAGATAGAAATCGCTAAGCAAATCAGAAAATTTCCACTCGTGGCTTCAAATAAGTTACAGTAATTGCAAGAAAACCTCATCTTTCAAACTCCATAGGCGAGGTTCACTGAGGAAATAAACACAACATGCGCCATAACTTCTTTAGCACTCCATTTGCCGTCATTCAAAGCACTATTCCGGCCGACAGCATCCAAACTGCACACGGCGAGAACATTCTAGAAGGCAAATTGCTCTCTCTCCAAAACCCAGAGATCAGCGCCGGTGGATGCTATAGTGCATATGGCTCCGAATACAGCAAGAGGCCCCAACGGCCACCACGTCAACAGACCGGCCTCTCCGTCCGCACCTGCTGCAGACTTGTGCCAACAGCAATCCTGTAACCGCCACACGGGTTCCGTCCTTTCCTCACTCGCAAACAGCGATAAACCGAGCGAATCAGTGCGACACTCGCGTCTCCTACCGGGACGACAGTCAACCAAGGGATTCAAAGATAGCACAACGCCCCCACTGCTCGAAAATTCTGACATATTTTCGTGATCTAGGATAGGCCTTAGCGCAGTGGTAACACACGTTCCCGTCAGATCACCGAAGCTACGCGCTGTCGGGTTGGGCTAGCACTTGGAGCGCTGTTGGAAAGTGGGGTGCACTCAGCCCTTGTGAGGTTAACTGAGGAGCTACTTGATTGAGAAGCAGCGACTCCGGTCTCGTACACTGACATACGGTCGGGAGAGTTGTGTGCTGACGACATGCCCCTCTATATTACCATCCAGTAATGCCTGTGGACTGACAATGACGCGGCGGCCGGTCGGTACCGTTGGGCCTTCAAAATGGTTCAAATGGCTCTGAGCACTATGGGACTTAACATCTGAGGTCATCAGTCCCCTAGAACGTAGAACTACGTAAACCTAACTAATCTAAGGGCATCACGCACACCCATGCCCGAGGCAGGATTCGAACCTGCGACCGTTGTTGTCGCGCAGTTCCAGACTGAAGCGCCTAGAACCGCTAGGCCACACCGGCCGGCCGTTGGGCCTTCATGGCCGGTTCTGGCGGAGTATAGGTTTTTAGAATTGATGTTACTGAACAGAATATTTACTATGGAGCAAATCAGGTGTTCCTTTATTCAGACTTCAGCAGCACAGCATAAGAACACGTTTAGGTAATTGAAGTGAAATGCTGCAGAAGTCCTCTTGTGTCATTCAGTGAAATGTATCCTGTATGTTAAAAGAGCTCCAATGTAACATCACAAATGAATATAACAGAATTTTCGATACCAATATTGTGGAAATGAAGATTTTCGTAGCTCAGAAAACACCGGAAATGAAGCACATACTCTCCAAGACTGACGGATTGGTTCAAAACCTGTTCGAATAAGACACTGGAAGACGGTGATGGCAGAGTACCCAGCGATTTCCCATATCGTTCTCTACGAAAGCGTAGCTAGCTACTTTTGTGTTTCCTTCCAGAACGCAAGTTTCAAGCGCATAGTACTGGAACAACATCCACCTTGGCGTTTAAATCAGGAACAAGATTTTTCTCTCAATTTTCAACTTGCTGTTGACAGTTTCAGTTGCGTACAGGATATGGCTTACAACTTTTTCTACAAGGCATACATGTTAGCGCGTACCAGTAAACCCCTGATTCTTTAAAGAACCGATGTCCCATTTACAAAACGGCTTCAAAATTTGATTATTTTACAAATGAGTTTATGTGTTAAGCATTTGATTTTAAGCGAGAAAATGTTTAGATGTTTAGAAACGGTTTGAAAATATGTTTAAAGTTTGTTGCAAATCGCTAAGTGCTCTCTTTCTCATATAATGGATGAATATAGTCAGAGTACTTGCTTACGTTGCCTCACAACATATATTTGCCCCAGCAGGAATGGTCAATATTCAGGGTATGACGAGAATGATCATTTCACTTTCTAGTAAACATCGGCTGTAAAATGCGTACCTTAAGAGTTATGAGCACTTATTCGTCTTCAGTACTGTGAAACAAACCTCTTGACGAATTGCTGGAAAGAGTACCCATCGTAGAAAAGCTGATGCCACACTAAGATTCCTAGGAAGAATCTTAAGGAAATTTAACTCATCCACCAAGGCGCTTGTTCGAACGATTTTTGAGCACTGTTCTTCAATCTGGGATCCTTAGCAGGTAGGACTGACAGAAGAGATAGAGGAGATCGAACGAAGAGCGGCGCGTTTCGTCAGGGGTTCATTTAGTCGGCACGACAGCGTTACAGCGATGCGCAACAAACTCCAATCGCAGATGCTACAAGAGACAGTTTGTGCATCAGGGTTTACTATAGCAATGGGCAGTTTCCAGGAAGAGTCGAGCAACATAATGTCACGAAACGATCACGACAAGAAAATTGGAGAAATTAGAGCTAATAGAGAGGCTTACTGACAGTTATTTTTCTCCCGCTCCATTCGCAAGAGGAATAAGGAAGAGGGGGATCAGTTAGCGGTACCAGAAACACTCTGCAGCGCACACCGTTAAATGGATTGTGGAGTATGATGTAGATCTAGATGTCGGTGTCTTCTATTGCATCAAGTTCAGTGCTTTCCACATTTTTTAAAATGTGGTAGTATGGACCAAAGCAAGACAAAAATATCCAGTAAACTTGGATTGTAAACTGCTTACCTTAAGAACTACCAGCACCTATTCATCTTCCCTACTGAAGTGCTCACAGGTCTTAAGGTATACATTTTAGAGCTCACTCTTACTAGACAATTTTTTCTTGCTTTAGTCGATACTACCTCCACCCAAAATACAGACAGCATAGATCTTGGCGGAAGAAGATTTTTGTTTCACAGTTTCGAAGATAAAGAAGTGCTCATAACCTATTAGGGTATGCAGTTTTTACAAGAGTTTGCTTCGAATGATGATTCCTGTCGTATCCCCTAATGTAGACCATTCCTTCTCGGACACCGTATGTGCACAGTTCTAACTGTAATACTTGACTTACTGTGTTAAATCTTTAACATAAATTTAATTTTTAAATTTTTGTTGCTCCTGGAAGGCATTAGACAAGCAATCTGCGATTGGTACTGCGTACCGTACATCAGCTCGTTTAGTAATATACACTGAAGAGCCAAAGAAACTGGTACACCCGCCTAATATCGTGTAGGATCACAGCGAGCACGCAGAAGTGCCTCAGCATGATGTGGCATTGACTCGACTGATGTCTGAAGTAGTGCTGAAGGGAATTGACACCATGAATCCTGCAGGGCAGTCCGTAAATCCGTAAGAGTAGAGGGGGTAGAAACCTCTTCTGAACAGCACGTTGCAATGCATCTCAGATATGCCCAATAATATTCATGTCTGGGAAACGGAAGTGTATAAACTCAGAAGAGTGTTCCTGGAGCCACTCTGTGGCAATTCTGGATGTGTGGGGTGTCGCATTGTCCTGCTCGTATTCCCCAAGTCCGTCGGAATGCACAATGGACGTCAATGGATGCAGGTGATAAGAAAGGATGCTTACGTAGGTGTCACATGTCAGGATCGAATCTAGACGTATCGGGGGTCTCATATCACGCCCCATAACTAAGCCTCCACCAGCTTGAACAATCCCCCGCTGACATGCAGGGTCCATGGATTCATGAGGCTGTCTTCATACCCGTACACGTCCATCCACTCGATAAAATTTAAAAAGAGACTCGTCCGACAAGGCGACATGTTTCCAGTCTTCAACAGCCCAATGTCGCTCCTGATGGGCCCAGGCGAGAGGTAAAGCTTTGCCTCGTGCAGTCATCATGGGTACGCTAGTGCCCTTCGGCTCCGAAAGCCCATATCGATGATGTTTTGTTGAATGGTTCATACGCTGATACCTGTTGATGGTCCAGCGTTGAAATCTGCAGCAATTTGCGGAAGGATTGCACTTCTGTCACGCTGAACGATTCTTTTCAGTTGTCGTTGGTCCTGTTCTTGCAGGATCTTTTTCCGGCCGCAGCGATGTCAGAGATTTGGTGTTTTACCGGATTCCTGATATTCACGGTACACTCGTGAAATGGTCGTAAAGGGAAATCCACACTTCATCACTAGGTCGGAGATGCTGTGTCCCATCGTGCGCTGACTATAACGCCACGTTCAAAATCACTTAAATCTTGATAACCTGCCATTGTAACAGCAGTACCCGCTCTAACAACTGCGTCAGACGCTTGTCTTATTAGGCGTTGCCGATCGCAGTGCCGTATTCTGCCTATTTGCATATCTCCGTATCTGAATACGCATGTCTACACCAGTTTCTTCTGCTCTTCAGTATAGATAATCTGCACTAAGAATATCACGTAACAGTGCCAACTTGATGTGATCCTCAAATCTCCTGAATTTTACAATTCTGATAAAGTGGAGAATCGTTAGTCTGAAGAACTGGGGAAAACAACGGGCGAGAAAAATTACATTGTGTGGTCTAAGATATTCGAATGTCCTTTATTAGTTCCGAATACGCCAGCTGTGTGACTTGTAACTCCTGTGTACTTCTTCTGCTGCTGCTGTAGTGGTGTGGCACTATAAATGAAACTGAACTGTGGTGAACTCTGATAGAACACACCTACCATGTGCCGCACATCTCACACTAGTCGTTCTGTTTACAAAACCTGTACTTTAAGAAGGGTAATAAGTTTCAATCTGACTGTAGAATCGTATTAGTGATGTCGAATTATGACACCGGACAGAAAGAAAATCAGTTGCGAGATTGCACTGCCAGATTACACGTTCCAGTCGACGTAACACGACTCACAACGATGCATCTACGTCTACATCTACGAAATTGCTCCGCTATTCACAATAAAGTGCCGGGCAGAGCGTTTACAACCACCTTCAAGCTGTCTCTACCGTTCCACTCTCGAACGGCGCGCGGGAAAAACGATCACTTAAATTTTTCTGTGCGAGCCCTGACTTCTCTTATTTTATCGTGATGATCATTCCTCCCTATGAGGTGGGTGCTTACGGAATGTTTTCGCAATAGGAGGAGAAAACTGGTGACTGAAATGTCATGAGAAGATCCCGTCGCAACGAAAAACGCCTTTGTTTTAATGATTGCCATTCCAATTCACATATTATGTCTGTGGCACTATCTCCCCTATTTCGCGATAATGCAAAACGAGCTGCCCTCTCTGAACTTTCTCGATGTCACTCGTCAGTCCCATCTGATGCGGACCCCACACTGCACAGCAATACCACAGGGTAGGGCGGACAAGCGTGGTGTAAGCAGTCTCTTCAGTAGACCTGTTGCATGTTCTAAGTGTTCTTCCAATGAATCGCAGTCTTTGGTCTGCTCTACCCACAACATTACCTATCTAATCATTCCAATTTAGGTTATTTATAATTGTAATCCCTAAGCATTTAGTTGAATTTACAGCCTTCAGATTTGTGTGACTTAACGCGTAATCGAAATTTACGGATTTCTTTTAGTACTCATTTGAATTGCTTCACTCTTTCCTTTATTTAGTGTCAATTCTCACTTTTTGCACCATACAGATATCTTCTCTAAATCATTTTGCAATTCGTTTTGGTCATCTGATGACTTTACAAGACGATGAATGACAGCATCATCTGCAAAAAATCTAAGAGGAATATTCAGATTGTCTCCTATGTCGTTAATATAGATCAGGAACAATAGGGGATCTACAACACTTCCTTGGAGAACGCCGGATATTACTTCTGTTTTACTCGATGACTTTCCGTCTGCTACTAATAACTGTGACCTTTCTGACAGGAAATCACGAATACAGTCGCACAACTGAGGCTATATTCCATAGGAACGCGGTTTTGTTAGAAGACGCTTATGAGGAACGGTGTCGAAAGACTTCTGGAAATAAAAAAATATGGAATCAATTTGACATCCCCTGTCGATAGCACTCATTAGTTCATGAATATAAAGAGCTAGTTGTGTTTCGCAAGAATGATTTTTTCTGAATCCGTGCTGACTATGTGTCAATAAATCGTTTTCTTCGAGTTAATTCATAATGTTCGAACACACTATATGTTACAAAACCCTACAGCAAATCCACGTTAGTGATATGGGCCTGTAATTCAGCGGATTACTCCTTTTTCCCTTTTTGGGTATTGGTGTGACTTGAGCAATTTTCCAGACTTTAGGTACGGATCTTTCTGTGAGCGAGCTGTTGTATATAACTGCTAACTATGTAGCTATTGTGTCAGCGTACTCTGAAAGGAACCTGACTGGTATACAATCTGGACCGGAGGCCTTGCCCTTATTAAGTGATTTAAGCCGCTTTGCTACACCGTGGATATCTTCTTCTATGTTTCCCATCTTGGAAGTTGTTCTTGATTGGAATTCAGGAATATTTCTTTGGTCAGGGAGTTTCGGAAAACCATGTTTAATTACTGTGCTTTAGTGGCACTGTCATCAGTGACTTCGCCATTGTTATAACCCAGTGAAGGTATTGATTTCGTCTTGCCACTGCTGTGCTTTATGTATGACCAGAATCTCTTTGGTTTTTCTGCCAGATTCCGATACAAAGTTTCGTTGTGGAAATTATTAAAAGCATCTCGCATTGAACTGCGCCTTACATTTGAACTTCTGCAAAACTTTGCCAATCTTGTGGATTTTGCGTTCTTTTTAAGTTTGGCATGCTTTTTTCGTTGCCTCTGCAACAGCGATCTGACCCGTTTTGTTTATCATGGGGGATCAGATCCATCACTTTTAATTTATGTCTTATATATCTCTTAACTGGCGTCGTTACTATCTCTCTGAAATCATTCCACATCTTTTCTACGCTTACATGATCAGATCGGTAGGAGGGAAGGCTGTCTCTTAAAAAGGCGTTAAGAGCGTTTTTATCAGCTTTTTTAAATAGATGTACTCTGCATTTCCTTTTAACGGTTGTGGGCGTTACCGTATTCAGTCTAGCAGCAACTGCTTTGTGGTCGCAAATTCCTGTATTCGTCACGATACTCCCTATTTGTCCAGGATTATTTGCTGCTAAGAGGTCAAGTATGCTTTCGCAACCATTTACATTTAGAGTGGTCTCATGAACTAATTGTTCAAAATACTTTTCTGAGAAAGCATTCAGTACAATTTCTGATTACGTTTTACTCCTTCCGCTGGCTTCAAACGTATAATTTTTCCAGAATATGCACAGGGTACATTGAAGTCACCACCGACTATAATTGTATGAGTGGGGTACCTATTTGAAATGAGACTCAAGCTATCTTTGAACTGTTCAGCAAAAGTATCTTCTAAGTCGGGGATCAGTAAAACGATACAATTAATAGTTTAGTCCGATTGTCAAGTATAGCCTCTACCCATACTATTTCGCACGAACTATCTACTTCAATTTCACTACAAGGTAAACTACTTCTTATAGCAATAAATACTCCACCACCAACTGTATTTAATCTATCCTTTCAGAACACTGTTAGGTCGTTCGAAAAAGTTTCGGCTGAACCCATTTCTGGCTTTAGACAGCTTTCCGTACCTATAACTGTTTGAGCTTCATTGCTTTCTATTAGGGATTGGAGGTCTGGTTCTTTCCCAACACAGCTACGGCAATTTACAACTACAATACTGATCGTTTCTACAACTACCTTACTGTGTTTTACCTGCCCCCAATTGGACGGACGCCCTTTCAGTGGTTTCCTAAGCCCCTCTAACCTAAAATACCGCCCAATCCCTTCCACACAGTCCCCGTTACACGTGTAGTCGCTTCCTGCATGTAGTGGACTCCTGACCTGTTAAGCGGAAACCGTAAACCCACTACCCGATGGCGCAAGTCAAGGAATCTGCAGCCTACACGGTTACAGAATCGGCTGAGCCTCTGATTTAGACCCTCCACTCGGCTCTGCACCAAAAATACTACTTACGATCTATCGACGATGCTGCAGACGATGAGGTCCGCCTTAATCTCACAAGCAAGACTGCCAGTCTTTACCATTTCCGTTAGCCGCGCGAATGCAGAGAGAATCTCCTCGGATCCAAAGCGACACACGTCATTGGTATCGACATGAGCCTCCACCTGCAGTTGGCTGCACCGTGTACTCTTCACGGCATCCGGAAGCACCCTTTCCACATCCGGAATGACTCCCCCGGTATGCACACGGAACGCACATTGGCTTCCTTCCCCTCATTGGTAACCATGTTCCTAAGGGGCCCCATTACGCGCCTAATGTTGGAGATCCGAACTACCAGCAAACCCACCCTCTGTGAATGCCCAGACCTTGCGCGCCGAGGAGCTTCCTCTGGAACATGGTGGACGACTGCATCCGGCTTAGAGACTTCGTCTTCCTAGATAACGTCCGAAACCTATTCGTCATACGAACTGGGGAGGCCCTACGATCGGTCTCTAGGAAAGTCTTCCGCTGCCTTCCAGGCTTTGGAATGATCTCCCTTTCGACCACAGGTGAGGGGTCAACCTCAGCGCAGGCAGTACCCGGGGCGGCCACAGCAGTGGACTGATCGGGGGACACATGGAACGTGCGCGACGTCGCCCGCAACCCCGCGTCCGACCCCTGACAGTGATGCCCCTTTGCAGCAGCCTCAAGCTGTATGACGGAAACCAACACGGCCTGGAGTTGTGAACGAAGGGTCACCAACTCAGCTCGCATCTGTGAGCAGAAACCGCAGTTCCTATCCATTACTGAAGTCGCCCCTGTTTGCAGCTCGTAAAAAATGTAACAAACGAACGGTGTACTCGGTTTATTAACAGCAGGAACTCGAAGTGCTCTCTCACTGGCGGTCTAACCGACACTGAGCTATACTAACCAAAACAAGTAAAAGCCTGTACGATACGAGGGCTGATAACAATGGCGGTAGTGTACACTACACTCTTACTAAAATAAAAGGTTGTGCCTAGTAAGTACTCGAACACGCAAGAAATCACAAAAATGAACTAGTAGCTACACGGATAACTGAAAATAGGTGTCTCCTGTTGGAAGCTCGTAAAAATATATAAAAAATGAACGGTGTTCTTGCCTTATTAGCAGCCGACAGTACAATAGTGGTGACCTCTTAAGAACAAAAATGGTTCAAATGGATCTGAGCACTATGGGACTTAACTACTGAGGTCATCAGTCCCCTAGAACTTAGAACTACTTAAACCTAACTAACCTAAGGACATCACACACATCCATGCCCGAGGCAGGATTCGAACCTGCGACCGTAGCGGTCACGCGGTTCCAAACTGACGCGCTTAGAACCGCACGGCCACACCAGCCGGCTCTTAAGAACACTAAAGCATCAGCAGTGTCTTCATTTTTTCGTTTTCCGTCATTCCTTAGTTGCTTCAAAATTCATGGAAATGTCAATTATTCAAAATGACATTCACAATCGCATTATTTATTTTGGCTGCAAAATAAATAATGCGATTGTGACTGTCATTTTGAATAATTGATTATAAGTAAATTAATCGCTGTTTATCTCCATACAACTATGTTGTCTAAAAATTCATGGAAATGTGTTCTGTCTATGCAACTAAATGAAGGCTTTTGCCATAAGCGTTTCGCTTCTTTCATTTGTGAAGCATCCTCTGTGCTCTGTAATACCTGTTTCTTTTTATACATATAATAAATATATTACGTAGTAGTTACAATATGCTACTGTGTTACATTTTGACACATATTACTCTTGTTTTTCAGATTAGAAACAACTTTTGTAGCACAAATATCGTGATGTTAAATTATCGTTTGGTGTTACTTATGATTTTCACTGTTGTTAGTCAATTTTAGTCCATATGTGTGTTCTTGGAGATGTGTTCATTCGATACTTATGCTCGAACTGGCCGGTTTCCAGCGTTTCTTCACCTACATTTATTATAACACATGAAAAGTGCAAAGGGTGTGTTATAATAAATGTGGGTGAAGAACCGCTGTAAATCGGCCAGTTGGGGCGTAAGGGCCGAATGAACACATCTCCAGGACCACACATATGGACTAAAATTGACTAACAAGAGTGGAAATGATAAGTAACACCAAACGATAACTTAACATCACGATATTTGTGCTACAAAAGTTGTTTCTGATCTGATCAACAAGAGTAAAACGTGTCAAAATGTAACATAATAACATATTGTAACTACTATATACTACATTTATTATATGTACAAAAAGAAGCATGCGTTAGAGGCCACTCAACATGCTTCGCAAATAAAATAAACGAAACGCATTTGACAAAAAGCAAACTGCCTTTCTTTTGTTGACCAGCTGTCTGTTTACCTCTGGCGTGTCTTCACAGAAAGGAAGGTCTAGAGTGGAGATTTCAACATGCCACTTGGACGGTCGAACGGAGGGCCAATGTTCTTTTCACATATGAGTCCCGATTTTGTCTGGGGAGTGATTCTTGACGGATTCGCATTTGGAGGGCACGTGAAACACTATTTCAGGTTCAAAATGGTTCAAATGGCTCTGAGCACTATGGGACTTAACAGCTGTGGTCATCAGTCCCCTAGAACTTAGAACTACTTAAACATAACTAACCTAAGGACATCACACACATCCATGCCCGCGGCAGGATTCGAACCTGCGACCGTAGCAGTCACACGGTTCCGGACTGCGCGCCTAGAACCGCGAGACCACCGCGGCCGGCCACTATTTCAGGACCCAGACTTTGTGGAAAGAGACCGATATCGAGGAGAATCCATGATGGTGTGGGCAGGGATTATGTTGGTCGCTAGAACACCTCTTCATGAAATTGTACAGGTGAATCAGCAAGATTTAACTTCTGTCAGATACTGTGAGGAGATCTTGGGATCCCATGCGCGGTTCTTACAAGGTGCAGTGGGCCCAGACTTCGTACTAATGGCCAATAATGCTCGACCTCATAGAGGACTGGAGGTTGATGTTTTTGTGGAAACGGAAGTATTGCACGCATGGGGTGGCCTGCTAGCGCTCCCGATTTGAATCCGGTAGAGCGTGTCTGGGCTGCACTAGGGAGATGGGTTACATCATGTCAGCATCCACCAACTACTCTGCAAGACTTGAGAGCAGATCTGCGGGAAGAATGGGCGTTATTACCTCAACATGAGAATGATGACATCCTCCTCAGCATTTCCCGTCGTTGTTAGGCTTGTATTGGTGCCAGAGGTTGTCACACCCCATACTGAACACATTAACGAGTTGTCAGGATGTGTATGCAAATCAGTTAACTTGGAAAAACTGAAGAACTTCTTTGTCTACCGTTATTCATGTTGCAGCTGATTACGTTCTGTATTCTTTTCATTGCTTTTATTTTACTATCACCCGTTTATACTGTTTTGTGGCAAAATAAACGCAAACTTGCTAAATTTCTGTTTGTTGCTTTAATTTTGGACAGTAGTGTATGTATGCAATGAGTTGGTACTGAGCATGCCTGTCGCATTCAAGAGTGCATCAGGGTTCTTGGAGGACCTACATTCTATTGAACAGTGCACTAAACACAAAATCTTATGTTATGTTTTTTGATGTTGTGGCATATTGGAACATTTTGCTTCTTCAAACAGCGTTCCGTTTTCATTTCGTAATCGGTTCAAAGAGATCATATATGTAGTTTTCCTTTGCGTAATGTTCTGCATTACCAAAAAATATAGTATAAGATATCTATCTCATTTCAGGATAAGAGAACCAATTATATGCTTAACTTTTTCTGGTGGGTGTATTTAACAATATTCTGCAGCTAACATAGGCCTCAAAAGTAAAATGAGTAAACCTAAGCAATTGAAGAATTATTACGACATAAAGATAATTATTTTCGATTTACAATTTAATTGTGCAGATCACGTTGAAATATAGCGCATTCCCTGCATAATTATGTACCTCATTTTAACACTGTCATCTTTAAAATCCGAAGAAAATAACACAAGGAAGTGGTGTTAATAATGACACTCATTCGTTTGATTCTTTTAAAACGAATTTGTGAATCGCAACATAAAAAAGTTCAGAGCAAAGAGATCTCTGGCATAAGCTAGAAGCTAAAAATCGCGCACCTTGACACAATGAAGGAAACTTGTTACGAATATCACAATACTATTTCGCAAACCTTTTACTCAAGCTGCTGTTTAGTTCTTCTCGCTCGAGCATTGGGCTGCTGCAGTGGCGGATAGCAAGCCGGCCGGAGTGACCGAGCAGTTCTAGGCGCTACAGTCTCGAACCGTGAGACCGCTACGGTCGCAGGTTCGAATCCTGCTCCGGACATGGATGTGTGTGATGTCCTTAGGTTAGTTAGGTTTAAGTAGTTCTAAGTTCTAGGGGACTGATGACCTCAGCAGTTAAGTCCCATAGTGTTCAGAGCCATTTGAACCATTTGGCGGATAGCGAGTGACAAAGAACAAGTGGTCGCGAAATTTAAAAGCTTTACATCCGGAGGATCGTAAGTGAGCACTACCAGAACTGCGCGGAGTCGAATGTTGGGGCTGATATCTTGCAAGTATGCTTTTTCCCCTTTAAAATACGTGGCCGAGTTGGTGGTGTTTTATTGTTAGTCTGCTAACTCCTGAATGACGAGTTGAGAAACCAGTGGTTGCTAAGAATTTGTTGCTCAATCGACTAAAACCATGGAAGCATGTATGACGGAACTGATATTGTGATAATACATACAGTGAACACGTTTGTCTCATTAATCCTGTTGCGGGAATACATAAATCTGCGAGTACTAAGCGGCGTAGACATTGTGGCATATGGAAGTTTCGGTCGGTCCTCGAAGCGTGCACGAATAGCCGAGACGGTTTCAGTCGGCTCTCAGCCGTGGCAGCGTGCGGACGGCCCCGCGCGCCGGCCCCGTGCTCTGCTGCAGGCGTTGCTTACTTCCGCATCGTAGGTTTAAGGCTTGTGTCCGTCCACCGTGAACAACATGTCGAGCGCTTACCGCCGTGCGACCCTGAAAGTTTCCTTCCCAGCTGAACATGCGCGACCTCGTGCACATGAAGTTGAAACGTTCCTACGTGAAGAAGCTCGTTTAGATCCTAACCACGTTATCGGAATCAATTTTTCGATCACAAGTAGTGTCGTTCATATTAAAATGACAAACACCGAGGTGTGTGAAGATGTTATTCGCCGCCATGCCAATGGACTTAAGTTTAAATACTCTGATGGTCACGTCGGAGCTATAACACTTGAACTCGCAGAGTACGGTCAACGCACGATTAGGGTGTTTGAACTACCTTTTGAAGTGCCGAAGGCCGAAGTTGTCTCTGCGTTACAACCATACGGTTACGTAGAGGAAACATGGCAAACCTTCACGACCTACCATGTCCTTAATGGTCAGGTCAAAATTGAACTGAAAAAACATATACCATCATACCTGACAATTGGCGGGGTGCGAGCCATTTTCATGTACGACGGCCAACCCCGAAAATGTGCGGGTTGTGGACAAGAAGGCCACGTCAGATCCGCCTGCATGCGACGCCGCCTCATCCAGACGCCGGTCGGCGGGGGAGCGTCCCCAGCGGTGATCATTCAGATCCCTGTCACATACGCCAAGGTTGCCCAGGAAGGTAGCACCTCTACACAGGGTCTTCCTGCTCCGTTGACGTCGTCTGATCAGGTAGATGCAACCGCTACTGAGATTCCTTCTGAGGTGCCACAGACGCCAGATCCTGACCTGCCGCATCATTGCAGCACTGTGACTGAAAATGCTACTGAGATGGACGTTGATCCGGGAGTAGTACCTACTTCTGCTTTCCTTCAGACTGGTCCGGAGTCAGACGAAAGCCACCCGCAATCAGATTCTGAACGACCTGTTCGAAAACAAGGGTCGACACGAAAGAGAAAGAAACGTAGCCGTATACCCCCTGATGAATCCATTCTACAGATGGGTACCAGGGATGCAGAACCGAAGATAGACGACAAACCGCTCTATGATGACCAAAAGACTGATGCGAAGGACCCGCCACAGGCGACCACTGGCAACGAACACCCCTCCTTACTGGCGTCGTCGCCCCCACAGGTCGACGTTGAAGAGAGTATATCCGCTGAGCCGAAAACTACGTCTCCTCTCCACATGGATGATGTACACAGCCGGTACCCTACCGCAGTATCAGTCTCCTGAGCAGACGACGTGGAGATCGAAGGGACTGGAGTGGACGGTGCTGATGATGGGGCGACCCCATCAGTTGCGCCCGCGACCGCAAACTCTCCACAATAGCAGCCTCTTTAGCGGACCGGCAAGATCGACGACCTCTCGCTCCTGAAGAAGGAGCCCCACCTGTGCCTGTAGGACTCCAACACCAGCATTATCGTGTCGCAACGATTAACCTCGCGACCATTCGTGCGCCCCACAAACTAGCGCTGCTCCGCGATATGATTTATGATGCGGACATAGATTTTGCGCTTTTTCAGGAAGTGCATGTCGCCGATTTTTCACCACCACATGGCTTCACGGCGCATCTTTCTCCCGCTTCGGACACCGGTAGTGGTGTTGCCATCATCTTACGAGAAGGTCTTCCTGCCGAAGATGTCCTATACCTCCCCAACGGCAGAGTTATGGCCCTTACTCTCTTTGGTGTACGTATCGTCAACATTTATGCGCCGTCGGGCTCCAGCTACCGTCGTGAACGCAATGCCTTCTTCGCGGATGAAGTTACACCCCTTTTTATGGGACCACACGATGACTGGGTCATGGGTGGACACTTCAACTGCACCCAGCGACCTCAGGATCAATTGCCGCGTCACTCACCATGCGCAGCTCTGGAAACAGTCGTCACGCGGCTACAATTTGTCGACACGTGGAGACATGTTCACGGTGATCTTTTGGGCTTTACGTACTACACTGCGCACTCCTCTAGCCGACTGGATCGCATCTACATCTCTCGATCCCTAATTCAACACACTCGACAGGCTGAAATCTGGCCTGTTGCTTTCTCAGATCATGAGGCTTACTTCTGTGACGTTGTTCTCACAAGACAGGCAGTATGGCACGGACGTGGTTTATGAAAACTGAACACGGCACTTCTTAATTCACCTGACTGTCGACTTCTAATAGAAGACACTTGGATCACATGTAATAGACGCCGTCCCACGTATCCGTCTACCTTATCCTGGTGGATCCGGTGTGCAAAACCTGCTCTTCGAAAAACCTTGATCCGGTATGGCAAAGATGTTGTCGCCTGGAGGAAGAGCACTATGGACTTTTACTACAGGATCCTACGAGAATGCTCCACGATGCCAGCCTCCCCTGAGCGCCATACAAAGATGAATCATGCTAAGGCCGAAATCCCCAATCTCATGCGAAGGCATTTAGGAGGAGCGATAGTACGATCTCGTACTGCTGATCGCATGCCTCATGAACATCCATCGATGCACCATATCATCCAAAAACGCCAACATCGACGCCGAAAATTGATTCCCGTCCTAACAGACCAAGAAGGGCGTCGTTACGTAACCCAATCTGCAATAGGGAATGTGCTTCACGCCCACTACCAGCAGCTCTACGCCGCAATTCCACATTCCCCAGAGTTGATCGAGGAAGTCTCACAGCTCAACGTCGGTGGTATCCCAGGAGATGCGGCGATTGACTTGATGTCAGAGGTGACTGATGGTGAAGTCCGCGATGCGATTCGGGTAGGAACCATCAATCGCTCGCCAGGACCCGACGGTATTCCCCTCGAATTTTATCGCACCTTCCGTGATTTGTTAGAGTCCACCTTCACCTCCATCTGTCGGGAACTGATGTCTCCGGACATACCTGTGCCGGACGCTTTCATGGAAGGAATTATTATTCCTGTACATAACCGCATGGTGGCAACAATATCAGTGATTATCCGCCCCTCACCCTCCTTAACAGTGATATGAAAACCTTCACTCGCCTTTTGGTGGCACGACTTAAAAACGTTGCCCAATATGTTGTGTCGCCAGACCAAGCATGTTTGGGAGGGGATAATAATATCCGCACGGCTTTATGCCGCTACAGGGATATGATCGCCGTTACCCAGGCACAACGCCTCTCTGGGGCACTTGCGTCTTTGGACTTTAGTCAAGCTTTTGATAGGGTTGACCATTCGGTCCTTACGGCCGTTCTTCACCATATGGGTTTCCCAGTCGCCGTTATCACGGTAGTGATGCGCCTTCTGCGGGGTGCCTCTTCCAGGCTTTATGTACAATGGCAGACTCACTCCTCCGATAAAAATAGATCGATCCGTACGTCAAGGTTGCCCTCTATCAGCGATTTTGTACGCCTTTTCCTTGGAATCCTTGCTATGTGGACTCAGACATCGTTTGATAGGCTTGTCCATAGATCGATACCGATTCTGTTGCACGGCCTATGCTGACGATGTAGTCATCTGTTTACGTAATGCCGACGAGGTTCGAGCTGTTTTGACGTGGGTAGCGACTTATGGTGAGGCGTCGGGTAGCTCTTTAAACGCACGTAAGTCACAAGTTATGTTCATTGGCACAGGACTTCCCGTGGAGTGCGTTACACCTCTCACCACCGTTGATACCATTCGCTGTTTGGGAATAGATTTTTCATCTGATCTCCGGCGTTCAACCGCCATCAACTCCCGACGCCTCCTTTTAATGATCAGAGCAGGTCTTACGGACCATCGCCTTCGATCCCTAGATATTCTCCAACGAGCTCGATATGTCAATATATATATCGCATCCCGAGTTCCCCATGTAGCACACGTTCTACCTTTCCCGCTTACTGTGGCACGTCGCATGTTGGCAGCGATGGCATCTTTCGTCAGCTTTGGGCTGTTGTTCAAAGTTAGCTATGCAACCCTTACTCTTCCCCGTGAACGAGGTGGGATAGGTCTATTTCACGTGCCGGATAGAGCTCGCGCCCTATTTGTCAGCTCCCAGATGACGGTATGGACACGTTGCCCAACGAACCTCACTGGTCTCCTCCGGCATATTCGCCGGTCTCACTGTCAGCTCCAGTGATGATCTCGGATGTTCCGGCTCAGTTCCATTATATACGATACTTCTTTCTTGAAGTCAGTTATCTACGCATCACCTTACCAAGACAGCTTTTACTCAAGACAAAGGCAGTATACATTGTCCTCCAATTAGGTCGTCCACCTAACCCGATTGAACAAAAGTTCCCCCAGGTTGACTGGCGTCATGTATGGCGCGCGGTTTTCGCCTGTTACCTTGACACGAATGTTCAATCTGTCTGGTACCTAACTATCAATGGTCAGCAAATTAACCAATTCCGCCTTCATCGTATCCACCTCGCCCAATCACCTCTCTGTTCCACGTGTGGAGTGCCAGACACTGATGAACATCGGTTTGTTTGCGGACCGGCGGCGGAGGTTTGGCACTTGATTCGTCGTATTATCGCTTTTCTAACGCGGGACATTCCGGATCGGATTACTCCCCTTTCATTATTATTTCCGGAACGTGAATATTTTCCTCGGACAAAGACCAATGCTGTGAATTGGATTCGCGGACATGCTATTCACTACCTATTTGGACAAACTGTAAACTGTGTACTCGATTTTTGGACATACCTCAATGACCGTCATTATGTCGTTGTCCGTCACCCAAAATACAGACAATTTTTCTCGAGCTTCCTTGGGAGTGCTTTCCACGACCCGCCTCGCAGCTGGAATGTGTTAAGTCAAGAGAGAAGAAGGTTTCCTGTTTGAACCAATGAACATTTCTGAACAATTGAACGGAACACATCAATTTCGAGAAGACGTGACTCAACATATTACCAGCGGGGCGCAGAAGGCCTCTGATCAATTACACACACACACACACACACACACACACACACACACACACACACACACACACACAAAACAAAAAAACATAAAAACAATAAAAATAAAATCCAGAAAAAAAAGACGGTTAAGGCGACTGCTCGCTATAGACGGGTTGTCATGGTTCGAGTCCCGGTCGGGCATAAATTTTCATGGGCCACCAACAAGTATGAGCTCCACTCCTAATTCAGTTGATATCAAGAATATTCGCAACTGCGACAAAATTTGTTAATAATACTATGAAAATCAGTGTATAGTAGGGGTATGTCGGTGAAAAGTATACGCAGCTGGTCTGCACGTTCGTTGTCCATAATACCACGTCCCTGTATCAAATGTACAAGAATCAGTTTACGCAGCCCCTTTGTTCTATTGACACTTCTCAGTATATCGTGTGCCAAGGGATTTACAGCTTTTCCTTCGGCTGCTCTCGTAAGAGACTGTAGGGCACTTTTTGGGTCAGAACATATTAGGACTTTGCCGACTTGAAAGCGACAACGTAAAGAATAGCTTCATGAATGGCGTACAACTCCGCAGTTAATATCAAAGCTACTGTTGAATACTAGGAGGATTGTCCCCAACCTGTCTGGTCATCAGAAGAAGCGACTCTTTCAGAGACATCCGTTTTGGAACGATCGCGTACGATTTGTACCAGTCATGCCAGTTACAATCCACTTTAGACAGTGTAGAGGCTCTCAGTTCACACCAGGGTACTGATTCTTCAATCAGGCTACCAGCGTACATGGGACAATGAATTTTTAAAGAGATATCGCGTGACTGACACTACATGACGTCTGTGAAACTAATGGTAACACCTGGTATCGGACGTTTTAGGATTTCACCATATAATGTAGTTTTATTAGCGCGGATTTGGGTTCCATAGTCCAGTATAACTTAAATCTGTATCAGATTTAGGGGTCACGAATGATAGAGGATATGGCCCTCGACATGTGTCGGAGAAATAATAGTTTTCGTCTCGTAGCGAGTGGAGGAAATGCCAATTCCGCTTGTATAAGAGACTGGATGTCGATTTAATATGGCCTTTACAAATATGCAGAGCTGCTGCTTGTATCCATTCTAGAACCTTCAGTCGTGGCGTAGAAGCGGAGTCTTAATTAACTGTTTGTACACATGTAAAAGGATCGTAGGTATTTAACACGAGTAGATGGTAAAATAGTGTGGTTTATATTAGCAAGTAAACTGCTTCTGTGTCTATCATGGGTCTAGTAACGACATCAGGTGGCACCTTTCACGCAATATATCCATTACCTTCTCGAGAAACCCAGTTACGACAGCACAGAAACATTGCTGGTAGTACAAAGCACGGGTCTGCTCCTTGTGTTTGACATATGTCACGAAGGCGTCCTAATCATGTAGAAAGGTGACAGGTTACAGTAATCGTATACCAATAAACCTATCATATGTATGTAAAAAACTAGCGTACTGAAAGGATCCCCCTGTGGCAAATCTTTGTAGGCGGTTCCTGGAAATCGGTTGTCCGTCCGTCGAACTTGGTCTTAAGATCCTGTGATGTAGTAAATGCGATAACTAATTAACTATTTTCGGTGGTATTTCCATATTAAATAGATATATCATAATACAGAAATATCAACGTTGCCGTGCGTATCCCTTTCATTTAGGAAGATTGCAAACGTATACATGTTGTCAGTGAAGTTCAACTGCACTTTCGTAATAAAGACACTTAGTGACTATAATGTGCTGACATTTTTCAGGAAACCAAATATCCTATTGTGAAGACTTTTGTTATGTACCATAAAATACTGTAATCTATTCTTGATCATCTTATTCATTATTTTGCAGATACACGAGTTATGGCTATTGGCCGGAAAGAGGGAACTGACAATGGATCTTTTCCCGATTTGGGATCTAGTATATGATTACGCTCCATTGCTCAGGAACAAAGATGTTTTGAAAAGTCATATTTATTTTGTGGGAGAGGTTAAAAATCATAAGTACGAAAGTTTGTTCAAGCCTTGGCGCGCTGTGTCTTTCTTCCTCAGTCAATGTTGCAGTTCATTTATACAGAAGGTGTATCCATTTTTGATCTATAGTTAGGTACATATCCTTGCTGAAAGATCGACAACTCAAGGATACATCATGTCACGTAGGCTGGTACTAACAGGTCTATCAATGACTCTGCGTAAAATTATTGCATGTCGGATTTATTCTAAATGTCTTAATTGCATGCCCTCTTTTACCGATCGCATGATAACATTATGCATCCAAACATAGTTTCCGGTTTTTACATCTGTTGGTAACCGACTTGCTCGTACCTGAGTCATCAAGGACGGCTCTCAGACTTGTATTCTTAGATTGCGTGTTTCTACCTTCAAGTCGTCGTCTGATGTACAAGCATTAAAAGCTCCATTTTATTTTCGTTTGATATGCCTACCAGTTGATATGCTTATAGTTGATACCATCATCCCACGTGTATCCTAAAGGACGTGATGCATGTGCTATCAGAGAGATTTCAGTAAGATGCTGATCACTGCCGTGAGTGGCTATGAATGGTTCTCATAGGCATTTTAAAGACAATTATGAAGAGACTGGCGCACAGTCTGTTGAGGATGGGCTTTTTGACCAAATACCTAATCAGGTCAGTCGTTTAGTGCTTAGTAAAACTAGATTTGATTGAGTGATGGAGATTGCTGGTTCATTACCGCTGGCATAATTTAATCGGTCGTCCCACATGCGACAGCATGCAATGAAGTCTCCTCCAAATGCGGATTTATGCGGTAGCTGGTTTGAATATATGCGGACATACGGCTGCAGAATTTTGAGCAAGAGGAGGACAGTATATAGCCACAACATTCGGAATGCTTTGTAAGTTCACTATGTCGAGCGACAAGGTATCTCTGAGAATACTATTTATCTCTATACGACAAGGTGTGTGTTAAGTTTTTTTTCCTCTGTAACCACAAACTCCCTGTCAATCAACTCCGTCCTTTCTAAAATTTCTTAAGACGGTTGTGCTTCAGGTACACATCGTTAGTTTGGCAGATTTCAGAAATTGTTGCTATACTGGCATGCAGTTCGCTCATAATAGCAATCAACCTATTTCACTTGTGCCTAAGGCTCCTGGTGTTCCATTGTGGAATAGAAGGAACGTTCTTTCAGTTGTTCTGTAGCCAGTCGCTTGTTCTGACGATTTTGTTATCATGTCGAACTCCCCGAAATGGGGCCTCCCGGCGAACAATGCCATACGATCATTTTCATTTTTTGTGTCAGACGTACTATTTTATAAGCCACGTTATACACGAATGATATCCATAATAAAAGCTCTAAGACCATTTAGCGGATGGGGCGAAGGGGTTTTCATGTAATCTTTTACTTACATACACTCCTGGAAATTGAAATAAGAACACTGTGAATTCATTGTCCCAGGAAGGGGAAATTTTATTGACACATTCCTGTGGTCAGATACATCACATGATCACACTGACAGAACCACAGGCACATAGACACAGGCAACAGAGCATGCACAATGTCGGCACTAGTACAGTGTATATCCACCTTTCGCAGCAATGCAGGCTGCTATTCTCCCATGGAGACGATCGTAGAGATGCTGGATGTAGTCCTGTGGAACGGCTTGCCATGCCATTTCCACCTGGCGCCTCAGTTGGACCAGCGTTCGTGCTGGACGTGCAGACCGCGTGAGACGACGCTTCATCCAGTCCCAAACATGCTCAATGGGGGACAGATCCGGAGATCTTGCTGGCCAGGGTAGTTGACTTACACCTTCTAGAGCACGTTGGGTGGCACGGGATACATGCGGACGTGCATTGTCCTGTTGGAACAGCAAGTTCCCTTGCCGGTCTAGGAATGGTAGAACGATGGGTTCGATGACGGTTTGGATGTACCGTGCACTATTCAGTGTCCCCTCGACGATCACCAGTGGTGTACGGCCAGTGTAGGAGATCGCTCCCCACACCATGATGCCGGGTGTTGGCCCTGTGTGCCTCGGTCGTATGCAGTCCTGATTGTGGCGCTCACCTGCACGGCGCCAAACACGCATACGACCATCATTGGTACCAAGGCAGAAGCGACTCTCATCGCTGAAGACGACACGTCTCCATTCGTCCCTCCATTCACGCCTGTCGCGACACCACTGGAGGCGGGCTGCACGATGTTGGGGCGTGAGCGGAAGACGGCCTAACGGTGTGCGGGACCGTAGCCCAGCTTCATGGAGACGGTTGCGAATGGTCCTCGCTGATACCCCAGGAGCAACAGTGTCCCTAATTTGCTGGGAAGTGGCGGTGCGGTCCCCTACGGCACTGCGTAGGATCCTACGGTCTTGGCGTGCATCCGTGCGTCGCTGCGGTCCGGTCCCAGGTCGACGGGCACGTGCACCTTCCGCTGACCACTGGCGACAACATCGATGTACTGTGGAGACCTCACGCCCCACGTGTTGAGCAATTCGGCGGTACGTCCACCCGGCCTCCCGCATGCCCACTATACGCCCTCGCTCAAAGTCCGTCAACTGCACATACGGTTCACGTCCACGCTGTCGCGGCATGCTACCAGTGTTAAAGACTGCGACGGAGCTCCGTATGCCACGGCAAACTGGCTGACACTGACGGCGGCGGTGCACAAATGCTGCGCAGCTAGCGCCATTCGACGGCCAACACCGCGGTTCCTGGTGTGTCCGCTGTGCCGTGCGTGTGATCATTGCTTGTACAGCTCTCTCGCAGTGTCCGGAGCAAGTATGGTGGGTCTGACACACCGGTGTCAATGTGTTCTTTTTTCCATTTCCAGGAGTGTATAGTACAACATGGTCTATTTCGTTAGTATCAATCAACTTAATGTTGGTTCGAAGGCGATCCTGTGGAAGCCCCCAGCGGGTAGCGATTTTGCCTGATAGGAGCGACTGGTCCGTTATACTGATATAGCATATCTACGTCATGCAAAATACTGTATTGGCCATGTACCGGTTGGTTTAGGAAGGACCGTGGTATCGGTACAAAGTGACAGAATGCTTAGGAAACGAAGATGCCATTTGAGACTGCCCCCTGAGATGACTGTGATTGTAAAACTGTTGTGAACTCTCCATG
This sequence comes from Schistocerca piceifrons, assembly GCF_021461385.2. Taxonomy (NCBI): domain Eukaryota; kingdom Metazoa; phylum Arthropoda; class Insecta; order Orthoptera; family Acrididae; genus Schistocerca; species Schistocerca piceifrons. The sequence continues at coordinate 269,966,068 of NC_060144.1, read as the reverse complement.
CAATTACGACAGCTGACGAGAATTTGGCAACTGTCACCTCTGATTACAATGGCATATAGGTTTTTGAGGTTTGAGCGCAAAATTTTGACGACAGCTATATACTTGGCGGTAACTGAGGATGTAATGGGCAGTCCCGCTCTATAGACAGATGACTACCAGAGCACTACAGGCGTCTAGCAGCAGACGTCGATATACACTGTATTAGATCATGTCCACTACAACTTCTGGAGCAGCGTGCTTTATTCTGTCCACATATGTAATAAAACTGGAACTAGTTACAAGACTGTCTAACCGGCTGTCTTTAGGGTTTACCATACTTCGCATCTGAAGCCATACAGGGAGACATATTCTGGAAAACACACTGATCTGAATGACACCAGAACATAGGAATAGGGTGTTTGGTGGCTTCGCCATTGACCACACGTTTCTTGAAATTCTACGCGATCCAGTCACGTTAATGTGAGCAGCGCCTACGTTTGACGGCAGGTGGCAGCACTGGCAATGGAAGGTACACTCATGCTCATAAATTAAGGATAATTGCAGAATGTGGTGCCACACAACGTGGCACTACACAAAACTGGCGCTAATAGCATAGGTACATAGGGAACACACACGACACAGATCTGCAAGTCCACGGTATTGGTGATAAGTTGAGAAAACCGTCCCGAAACACATGTACTACAAAACGCCACTGTTTCCTGTGCATGTACCTCGACACCAGTATAGAATATGATCACCATGCACACATACACAGGCCGCACAACGGGTTGCCATACTCTGGATCAGGTGGTCGAGCAGCTGCTGGGGTATAGCCTCCCATTCTTGCACCAGTGCCTGTCGGAGCTCCTGAAGTGTCGTAGGGGTTCGAAGACGTGCAGAGATACGTCGACCGAGAGCATCCCAGATGTGCTCGATGGGGTTTAGGTCTGGAGAACAGGCAGGCCACTACATTCGCCTGATATCTTCTGTTTCAAGGTACTCCACGACGGCAACTCGGTGGGGCCGTGCGTTATCATCCATCAGGAGGAAGGTGGAACCCACTGCACCCCTGAAAAGGCGGACATACTGGTGCAAAATAACGTCCCGATACACCTGACCTGTTACAGTTCCTCTGTCAAAGACATGCAGGGATGTATGTGCACCAATCATAATCCCACCCCACACCATCAAACCACAACCTCCATACAGGTCCCTTTCAAGGACATTAAGGGGTTGGTATCTGGTTCCTGGTTTTACACACCATATGAAAACCCGGCGAGAATCACCGTTCAGACTATACCTGGACTCGCCCGTGAACATAACCTGAGACCATTGTTCCAATGACCATGTACTGTGTTCTTGACACCAGGCTTTACGGGCTCTCCTGTGACCATGGGTTGGTGGAATGCACCTTGTAGTTCTCCGGGCGAATAAACCATGTCTGTTCAGCCGTTTGTAGACTGTGTGTTTGGAGACAACTCTTCCAGTGGCTGCGGTAAGGTTCCGAGCAAGGCTAGCTGCAGTACTCCGTGGCCGTCTGCGGGCACTGATAGTGAGATATCGGTCTTCTTGTGATGTTGTACACTGTGGACGTCCCGTACTGTAGCGCCCGGACACGTTTACTGTCTGCTGGGATCGTTGCCATAACCTTGAGATCACACTTTGTGGCACATGGAGGGCCCATGCTACGACCTGCCGTGTTTGACCAGCCTCCAGTCGCCTTAGTACTCTACCCCTCATAACGTCATTAACATGTGTTCTTTGAGCCATTTTCAACACACAGTCACCATTAGCACGTCTGAAAACGTCTGCTCACTTGCTCGCTGCACCGTACTCTGGCGTGCACCAACACACCTCTGCGTATGTTGACTGCTGCCAGCGCCACCGTGCGACGACCGCAGGTCAAATGCACCGCATGGTCATACCCCGAGGTGATTTAAACCCGCAAACCGCCCACCAGAGCGTTGTTTCACCATGTATCAGCATTACGCTTAATTTATGAGCATGAGTGTATATAAAGCGTGTCAGAGAGACGCGCAAAACAGTGCAGTCGTTGTCGTAATGCGACTGTGTGATTTATCTTACGTTCAAAAGGGCATAATCATTGGCTTTCGTGCCAAGAGTGGAAGCATTCCGAAATGTTTGTAAACATTCGTGTGCCGCCGTGGTTAAAGTACAGCATGCATGGCAAAAGGCGCTATCCTAAACATCGCAAGGGCAACTGCGGTGCACCATGGGCCATATATGACAGGGATGAACGACGACTGCGGAGGTGTCTAATGGCGAATAGACGTAGAATTGGTGAGTAGCTGACGGCCCAGATGAACCAAAGGGCCTACCAGCAGCGTGTCCTCAACGATCGTTCAGCGAAAGTTGTTGCATGTGGGTCTCCGCAGCTGGCGCCTGGTGCAAGCACACATGCTGACTGTTGTTCATCGGCTACGAAAGGTACTGGGCGTCCCCCGAGTGGCGACAGGTGGCCTTTTGAGATGAATCACGTATTATACTCCATCGGACGCTGGCGTATACGGTGTGCAACTTCTGAAAGCAAACACCTGGCAGCAATCGTCGGAAGGATCTGCGCCGGAGGAAGGAGCGTTATGGTCTGCGGAATGTTATCGTGCAATTTTCTGGGTGATTTCGTCATTGTGAAAGGCACAATGGATCAATACAAGTATGCATTTATCCTTTATGTGCGGTGTGCTTTTCCTCGGGACGATTTCATCTCCAAGCAGGACAATGCAACGTGTCACACAGACCGCGATGCACCTGCGTAGTCTGAAGAGCATCGGGATTAGCTGGCCAGAACTCTTCGGATTCAAACCGAATCTAGAATATGTGGGACCACTTCGATCGGGCTGTACACGCCAAGGATCCTCAACAGAGATATCTACCGCAGCTGGCCACAGAACTGAGGTCGGTATTGCTCTACGTCTTGCTCTACATCCCTGCTCATACCTTCCAGACCCCCATTGATTCTCTTCCTACACGTCTGGCAGCGGTCCGGACTGCAAAAGGTGTTTAATCAGATTTTGACAGGTGGTCATATTAATATAACTGGACAGTGTAATTTTGACTGGTGGAAATGAGGACTGTATGTCATTCACTATGTCCTTCTCATTGATATTCGTATTGTGTGCAGGTTCTAGAATTTTCTCTCTCAGTAATCAGGTTGCAACAAGTGAATTATCCGCAATGGCAGAAGTGAGTTCAACCCTTATCGTGTTACTTGACACTATCTTGCTATCAACAATTTTATTTTTCCCGTCGCTACTTTCTTTCAATGAGAGTGCCATTGTGGAGTTTTCTCACAGTTTGGGATTTAATCTCAACATAGACAATATCTAGACAATACATGGACTGTCATCAGAGTGATCATGACGATTGTTTTCAGCTGCGTTCATTGTTCTTCGCAGCGCCGTTGCTAGCAGTGTTGTTGAGACACTGCACCCTGCTACCGTTGCTGTCGTTGTAGCTCTTGCTGTGGTTGCATAAGCCGATGAAATGCTCCAAGATGGCGTGGTAGCAGTTCTGGAAGAGGGAGTCGCTGCTGTCGTGGTTGTTGTTACCACTGCTAATAGTTCCTGGCTTCCGTGAAGTTGTTTGCTGCATACGATCGAGTTGTTACAGTTGCTGTTCTTCGGTTTGTATTGAGATGTATGTTGGCTACTTGCTGCATTACATGCTCATCGGTTTGTATGTTAATGGCAGCCTTATGTACGTTTTGATTTACAGCGATATTATTTCCGTCCGCAATAGTTGGGTTAGTGTAACGTGCCTCGAACCCGAACACTGTCACTTGAGCGTTATCTATCGGGAGTGTTTCCTCTATCTTCTTTCGAGTACCTCACTGCTCAAGCTGTTATAATTATCTGAACGCGGTGAGCTATGCAGCGCACAGACCGCTCCCCATTAAATCATGTGAAATGCTATGACTAAGTCGTGCAACAGAAAATAATAAAAATCTGAGTTTTAACATAGCTCACACAGAAACAACGAAAAAGTGTTTCATCAAACTACGGAATGAAATTAAACGTCATAATAAAATCCTGTTTATTGCCAAGATGCATTAACTAGATTCCGGTCACTGAATAGGTGATACAAATAATTACAAGGCGCGCAAAGGTTCAAATCAATCATCAAACATACATGATAATACGGTGCTTAGAGGAGTGGAGTTGGAAATGAAATGAGACAATTAGCTATGTTCACGTAAACTGTCAATGGTAGCTGAATTCATTAACAAATTAAAGAAAAGACTCGGAAGCACATACAAGCACCAGTTCCCTTGCCTGATTACATGTTGGCTTCAGCTAACTGATTTCTTGAATTAATTCAGACAGACAATGCAAGATACCTACGAGACTTCAGATGGACGTATGAGTTGTCACTGGAAAATTACTTCCCTGAGTCTGTTCATGTTGTTCATATTTGGTTCTACATTTACTAACAGTCTTCAGAGGGTTGTTACTAATGGACAGTCAGTTGCCTTATTGAGACTACGTCTGATATGACTTGAACAATGCTCCAAGAAACGTATCAGTACTGTGCTACTTGCATTTACTTTCGTAGCCACAGCATTAGTGACAAGAGCCATTTAATGATAAATTCGTTGGTGCTAAGTGATGCAACATTTTGCCTTCAATTGTATAACAGTACTAGTCTCAGGATTGATGATATGAGACATAAAAGCATATCTCCGATGCTGTAGGTGACGCAGTATTTACCTACAATATACAAAACTCAGTAAATGGTGTGTGTGATCCCTCCCTGAGCAAAGACAATCATCCTTTGTAAAACACAAATCGGAATATTCTCTTGTTCATTTTGTAACATTGAGTCCTAACACTTGTAATGCTATTTATAATTGTAGCTTATTGTACTCACTTATTTGTAATTAAAAGAAAATCATTTTCCTTGCCTACCACATCTAAGACAAACCGTACGAATTTTTTTTTCTGTGGGGGCAGGGGGTAATGAAAGGTTTTCATATGTTTTATTCCATTGTAAATTATTCACCTTTACTCTACTGGGGCAAAGATGAATGAGCGCACTGCACGAATAGTGAATAAGATTCTTGACTCTGTGTCTAAGTTTAGCTGTGGTGCGCTTTCCGCCACTCAGTTGTGCAACGCCGGGGCATTCTTATTTGACGCATAGTAGCGGGCAGTTGAGTTTTAGTGAAGGAAATTCGATGTTTGTGAATCCGAGAGATAGTATTTGGAATACTTTATTATGGCGATGAAAACTTGTTTGTTAACATATGTTATTGATTCTACTGATGGAAAAGATTTTTTGGAAAAATTTCTCAAGGTAACCAATGCATGCGCAAGAATGAAATGTTTGCTTGTCGTGACTATTAATTGAAGGAAATCTTTGTTACTCAGGTGACTATTAACATTCACGATTAGTGTTAATTTGATCTCTTTGTTTTCATTATTTCACAAATAACGCAATTGTTTCAGATGTCTGTAATTTTTGTATTTGGAGAATTTCGTAATTTTTAGGGTCTTCTTTGATGAACAGTCCTTTACAACAATCAGAGTTAAATTTTTCAAGAACGACATTTTTAAAGTAAAACCTTCCTCCACCAGTGTTAATGAAGCTTTGAATATATTGTCGTACGTGCATTGCATCTTGCGCCACACGAAACCGCGCAGTGTTTCTGACAAGAAATAATAATGATAACAAAAAGGGACAACAACGAATTTTACAGTGAGTGGTTAATTTTTTTCTTTACCTGCTGCATGTGTTGATTTTTGTTTGCTTTCGAGATCGTCAATACACCAGACGCAAAACAACATTCTGAGTAAGAGCTGCGGCCCTCTAATTTCATGCCAGATCTCTCTTTGCCTTGTTATGTGGAAACAGTTCGTAGTCTGAAGTATCAGGTGTTGTGCTAAGCAAGCAGATTAATGTACAGTGCACAGTGTAGGTAATCTCAACCGGTTATTTTTCTTCTTAGCAGAGCAGTATTTTATTTCTGTGGATATTTCAAGTCAGAAATTGCACATGTCACGTAACATTCATAATGTATTTCAGTAATGAGCTTCAGCTGAATAGTTTTCACTGACTACACAACTGATTACTTTTGGCATTTCCTTAGATTACTTTTCATTATTTCAAATTTCTTATTTTCACTAAGTTTAAAGTTTTGTTAAACGACATTGTTCCCATGCGCAACAAAGGGCCAACCAACAGTCAGTATCGCTCAGCAGTTGAATACGATCTCTAAAGCATACGTTACACGAGGAGAAAGTTTTTGAAAAATAATATTCAGTATTTTCATTTATAGATGACTTGTTGTAGGAAGCTGACAATATGTATTTAAGATTATTTTCTTCATATGTGGCAATCTAATTCTAATTCCTTTCTTGTACCGGCGATTCTGTATAGTCTTGTTTCCTAGATGGCAAAGTAATATAAGTTCTACTGTTATATAATCTCACATTTTGATGTCTGGAAAGTCTTTAATCACGTGTTCACCAGTCTGATTGAATATTGTCTATCTATCATTGTAAGGTCAGGATAACTGTCCTGAAATTGTTATGTGACAATCTATGTAAACCCTTGTGCTTCTTTGACAATAATACAGAAATTAAACAAATTTTTTACAGGTAAACACTGATGTGTTCTGACATAGAATAAGGGTCCACTCCTAACCCCAGTAATTTATTCTGGTGACGCTAGCGCACTTACAGGATGTTTTTGCTGATACCTGACGAATGTGAAAAGGAGTAGAGTGTCAAAACATTCATCCTTAATCCAAATTAAATAGCCTGTGCTTTCCAGCGAACGGTTCTAGATTTTCTTATTTTCAAGAAGTGTTTGCTGTGAACATTCCCTCGCTTCTTGTAGTTTTGTTCCGTTTGTCAAATTTTCGTTCAGTCTTTACTGGTTGTTACGCGCAACTCTGTAAGTATAATTGGATGTGAAAGATAAGGCAGTCATTTTCGAAACGGTAATTGATCAGCGGTGAATGTCTATAACAAGTTACTTCTGCAAGTAACTTACTCCTCCTTCTTCTTGCGTAAATTTCGAATGTTTTCTATAAAGTAGTGCAACTCACACAGAACAGAGACAACAAGAAGTACCACGAAATTTTGAAAAGACAGAGCAAATGGAAGTTATTTCTAAATTCGGTCGTCACTCCAATTGGACATACCTCATTCATTAACCTGTTGGCTATCAGAGCAGTAACAATTAGGTGACTTACCTGAACAAACATGTGCTGACTAATGTGCTCGTACACGAAAGCGACAGAATCGCTTTTCTAAACAACAAACTTAAATGTTAACTATCGTTTTAAATTACTAAAGGAAATAAAATGTAATAATTTTGGAAAAAATTCAAATAATCGTTACAGGAATGGCTAATTGGAGAGCTTTCTCTATTACTGACAACATTGCGTTACCTCGCAGTATCGTTTACTTGTAAAGGTAAAAGTCATCAAATTCACAAATAAAAATTGTAGAATTTCACTGTCTGTAGTAATTTATAAATCTTTGTGTATAATAATAATAATAATAATAATAATAATAATAATAATAAAATTCAAAGGAGCTACATCGTTGGAATAAGAAGCACCAAGCAAGCAAAAGAAAACCCTTTCAAAAATCAGTCACGAAATGAAAAAAAACTTTGTTTTAGTCTGCCAGTATTATTGCATTTAAATTATTTTACTAGTAATTTAATAGCATTCTCGTTCAAAATCTTAATAATTTTCACTCTCTGCGATTGTTATATTAAACAAAGTAACCTGATTCAGATGTTATTACAATAATATTTAGATCGTTTTCGAACAAAGCCAAACTGGCATAATTTTTAAATATGTTTCTTTCTTTTGTTGACCGATTAGATATTGACACTCGGCCACATCACAGTAAGAAAGGTGCAATGTGCCAGTCTAGTAGCAACGACAAGATTTATGTCAAGATTACGGAGTTAGAATTTTACATGAGTAGCGTTATTATTCAGTTAGTAGTTCTCAATTAAGTTCACTGTGTACACCTTACAAAAGTTCTTTGCTAATGCGGCATGAAGAGTCTTACTGTTGTCGATGCTAAGGGTATGACAGTGTCTGCGTCTACGACAATGGTCTAGTGGCTTCAGTTGTTACGAGAACTCCCTGGTCAAGTGCAGAGGATATCGGGACAGGCTCTTTATGTTATCTGGAGCGTATTTCGTCTTCCCACGCACGCCGTTCCCACTCTTTATAGCAGTAGAGGGTACATTGTCTTACTTCTCGTCTTGCACGAGGTACACATCCTCGCGCTTTACCGTGGCTAGAACAGAAATTCTGAGCAATCACACACATGCCTAACAAGGCAACACTCAGAGGCGTTCCTACTATCTCAGTTGACTCTCTGACAAACATAAAAGCATCTAAATTATCGCTAATATTTCTCTACCCACATGTTCCAGTCTAATAACAAATTATGGAAAAATAATAAACGTTGGTGCAGTTCGTTTTATAAAGTGCATATCAGACAAGAAAAACATTTTGTTTCAGTCTCAGGTGAAATTTCCAAATTACAGAAAAACAAATTCTTTTGCTTGTACAAAATTAGAAGATCTTAAAGAAAGTATCGAAAAAATATGACATTAGTGTTATAGTGTTATCTTGTGATACTTCGGTAGTCATGATACACCAGCAGTTTCGCGTTTTCGGCAGCGTGGTGGCGCCGGGTCTTGGCTGCTTTCTATGTGCGCGCCAACCTGCAGACACTGACGTCGACGGCTGCAGAAGCTGAAGATATCCCCGGTGTGCACCTAATGCGCTTCGTGAACATGCTGGCCCTGCTCATTTTTCACAAGTCCGTGGCCGCCATGTTCGTGCCTCACGTCAACAGAACGGCCGCCGTTGAGGTGAGACCAAGTACCAAGTACCTTCTCCTCACAGTCCACCATCTTAACTACCTCTCAATTGAAGGAAATCATATTTATATTGAACCACAAAACAGAGAATCATTCTCTACCAGTTTCGATCGAAACAATCATCATCAGGAAGTAAAAATATTGTAGCAGGTAACACGGTATCATTCTTACCGTAGGGTTAATAAAACTGTATTATATGAAGTCATTATGCGTCACTATTGTCAAGAGTAAACTACATTTGTACTACTAAGTAATCTTACTATGTCGCCCGTTAGTATTTTTCCTGCCGCTATGTCGATGGCACTCTGCATACTACAAATGGTCTGTGAACTGAGATTATTTACGTATGCGTTTATTTCGCTGGCTACCATCAGGGCATTTAGGCCCTGTCTTACACCCAACCAGACATCATTAATGCGTTAACATTACAGCATGCATAGGACATGAGTAGTACGTATTATAGCAACGATAATAATATAGTGATGAATGTTATTTTAGAAATGTCAGTTGTATTAACATCGTGTCAATCAGTTCATTCATTACATCTTGTCGAATGTGAGCAACGACATCAACCGTATGTATATGGAAGCAGTACAGAAGGAATCAGATGTGAAGTTGACTTCTCAGATGAAGCATGAGAAACAATTGGCAAAGGCTGGCAAAGGCGGTGGAACGAGGAAAACAAAAATAGATAGGGATGAAAGAAGCGTGAGTAGTGTTGACACTGTAACAGATGTACTGGTTTACTGTCGAACGGAAGTAAAGTAGCCAGGAAACGCCTAGAAGGAAACTAAGCCGATGGAAATAGAGCTTTACTCTCATTTTGAATCTAGAATCATTTCGGTTAAGATGCAGTTTAGACGGCAATTATTTACAGTTGAGTGTGGCTGAAATGAAGAAGGAGAATGATTTAGAGTCATGAATAGATACAGACAAGATGCTGGACATATACGATATGGTATTACAGTTATAGAATGATGACAGTTATCTGATATGTGAGGAGAGGTAATGGGGACACTAGCTGTGTAAAAGCATTTTTATCCCTGCCTACAGTGACGCGGAATAGCTTTATACGACTTTATTTTTTATTGATGCCACAGTAAGACTGATAGCATATAAACTGCTATAATACACTCCTGGAAATTGAAATAAGAACACCGTGAATTCATTGTCCCAGGAAGGGGAAACTTTATTGACACATTCCTGGGGTCAGATACATCACATGATCACACTGACAGAACCACAGGCACATAGACACAGGCAACAGAGCATGCACAATGTCGGCACTAGTACAGTGTATATCCACCTTTCGCAGCAATGCAGGCTGCTATTCTCCCATGGAGACGATCGTAGAGATGCTGGATGTAGTCCTGTGGAACGGCTTGCCATGCCATTTCCACCTGGCGCCTCAGTTGGACCAGCGTTCGTGCTGGACGTGCAGACCGCGTGAGACGACGCTTCATCCAGTCCCAAACATGCTCAATGGGGGACAGATCCGGAGATCTTGCTGGCCAGGGTAGTTGACTTACACCTTCTAGAGCACGTAGGGTGGCACGGGATACATGAGGACGTGCATTGTCCTGTTGGAACAGCAAGTTCCCTTGCCGGTCTAGGAATGGTAGAACGATGGGTTCGATGACGGTTTGGATGTACCGTGCACTATTCAGTGTCCCCTCGACGATCACCAGTGGTGTACGGCCAGTGTAGGAGATCGCTCCCCACACCATGATGCCGGGTGTTGGCCCTGTGTGCCTCGGTCGTATGCATTCCTGATTGTGGCGCTCACCTGCACGGCGCCAAACACGCATACGACCATCATTGGCACCAAGGCAGAAGCGACTCTCATCGCTGAAGACGACACGTCTCCATTCGTCCCTCCATTCACGCCTGTCGCGACACCACTGGAGGCGGGCTGCACGATGTTGGGGCGTGAGCGGAAGACGGCCTAACGGTGTGCGGGACCGTAGCCCAGCTTCATGGAGACGGTTGCGAATGGTCCTCGCCGATACCCCAGGAGCAACAGTGTCCCTAATTTGCTGGGAAGTGGCGGTGCAGTCCCCTACGGCACTGCGTAGGATCCTACGGTCTTGGCGCGCATCCGTGCGTCGCTGCGGTCCGGTCCCAGGTCGACGGGCACGTGCACCTTCCGCCGACCACTGGCGACAACATCGATGTACTGTGGAGACCTCACGCCCCACGTGTTGAGCAATTCGACGGTACGTCCACCCGGCCTCCCGCATGCCCACTATACGCCCTCGCTCAAAGTCCGTCAACTGCACATACGGTTCACGTCCACGCTGTCGCGGCATGCTACCAGTGTTAAAGACTGCGATGGAGCTCCGTATGCCACGGCAAACTGGCTGACACTGACGGCGGCGGTGCACAAATGCTGCGCAGCTAGCGCCATTCGGCGGCCAACACCGCGGTTCCTGGTGTGTCCGCTGTGCCGTGCGTGTGATCATTGCTTGTACAGCCCTCTCGCAGTGTCCGGAGCAAGTATGGTGGGTCTGACACACCGGTGTCAATGTGTTCTTTTTTCCATTTCCAGGAGTGTATTTTTGTGTTGCCTGGTGATGATCTTTCCGATTAAAACTGCTACTACTGTCACCACCAAAAAAAAGCAACTAAGTTTCCGTTTTGTTGACAACAGTAAATAAACTCCTAATGTAGGTTCAGAATTCCTGTATTTGGTTTTATGAATTAATAATTACGTTTACTTCGCATAACTTGGACACTGAAATGTTTGATTACGTTAAAGTGTTAATAACCGTTACCAGTGAGTAATAACTTTGAGCTCTTTCAGCAACTGCAACATCCGTGGACAGTCATAGGAAGAACTGCCATTGTCTACACTGATTCATTCATCGTTCTAAGTGGATTACTTACGTCGTACAGCGTCATTGGGGAACTGGACAGAAAGAAGGGGTTCAGTGTCTTCGGGAAAGTCTGTAGCCGCGTCTTTCGGTAAGAAATTTTATTGTATTGATAGACTTGATTCATTTCTTATGTTTCATTCAAAGTATTTGTTCATGTACCAATATATTCATTGTACCACATGTATTCTTTCATGGTCCCATGCGAACTTGGAGCTTCATGCAGCAAGATTGATTTATATAATGAAGGCTACGAACTGTAACGTAATTAGCAATTACCAGCAAATTTTTCAAACATCTGATTACTTTACAAACGAGTTATTATGTTAAATACATGACGTTAAGCAGATCAGGCAGAGAAATTTTGGAAAATTATTGATATAATGTTTAAATTTGGTTGGAAGTCGCTAATAATCCTCATTGTCAGACACTGGAAAAGTATAATATGGGTAAGTCGCGAATAAGTAGTAATTTACAACGTCAAGCCTGATGCCGAATTTTACTGCATGAACAGCTAAAATATAGTGTGTTTCAAGAAGGACTTTACAACTTTGAAAATTCATATAAATTAGTTCATAGTACCTACAGAGGTGATTGTAGTGTCAATTTGTGGGGAAATACTACAAGTTTTGTCTCGCGTAGTTCGCTAGGGCCGAATCGCACCGAAAGGAGCGCTACCGGCAGTTGTGTTGAAGATGGCTGCCTCCACTGTACCCGAGCGTGCTAGCTGTGTGTTTTGGTTCGAAGAATCGAAGTCGGCGACAACAGTTCAGCGTAATTTCCGAACCAAGTACGCTAAAGATCCTCCTAGTAGGCGTACAGTTTATAAGTGACATAAATGTTTTGTAGAAAGAGGGTGCTCGGTAAGACATGGGAAATGGTCAAATCGTCATAGCACTTCAGACGACTTCACTGAGCGAGTGAGACAACGTTTTTACGACAGCCGTACGAAATTGACCCGGCGTCCATATCGTGAACTGGCGTGTTTTGAGAATCCGTTTGCATTTTAAACTGTACAGATTGACTATCTTACAAGTAATAAAAGACACTGATTAAACTGCTCGGAAAAACTCCTGTGTGGATATGTTAAATCGATTACACGAGGATGAACATTTCTTGGTCAAAATCATTTTTTCTGACGAGTCGACTTTTCACTTAAGTGGCAAGGTTAATACACACACCTGTAGAATTTGGGGCAGTGAAAATCCACATCAAACATTGCAACACTTCGTGATAGCCATAAACTGAACGTTTTATGAGCATTGAGCAAGAACAAAGTGTGCGGCCCCTTTTTTCCATGAGAGAACCATCAACGGGATAGTGTACCTGGATACGTTACAACAATTTTTGATACCACAGATCGATGAGGATGACCAAGAACGAAATGTTTACTTCATGCAAGATGGTGCGCCTACCCACTACCTGGCTGACATCCGAGATTTTCTCAGTGACCGCTTTTCAGGTCAATGGATTGTCTGTGAGGCGCCAATTGCATGTCCCCCATGTTCCCCAGACCTGACACCACTCGATTTTTTATGGAGATTCATTAAGGATGTCGTGTTTTTACCTCAAGTGCCGACTTCTCTACCTGAAGTTAGAGCAAGAATTTACGCCGCCAATGAGCAAGTTACATCTGCAATGCTACAGCGAGTTTGGGAAGAAATTGACTTCCAACGGGATGTGTGCAGGATAACCAACAGGAGCCACATACAACATCTTTAGGTTAAGGTAAGAAAAAAAAAAAAAAAAACCTGATGTGTTTCCTTACAAAATAACACTAAATTCAGCTATCCATTTTCTTTCAATAAATCTATATGAATTTTTAAAGTATCAAAGTCCTTTTTGAAACACCCTGTATAGAAGGCGATCGTTTTTTTGTGGGAGGTGTCAGAGTGAAAAAAAATATCGAAAAGATTTGAAATTATGTGCTATGTTTGTTGGAAGTCGCCAGGTGCTCTCTTTCTCAAAAACTAGTTGAATGTAATAGTAAACAGTCCTCTACTCAGGGAATAAGCATAGCGGTAACACATGAGCACATGCAGGAATACTGCACTTGCTCATGGCATGATCCTCGTGGAGGTGGTTTGCCGTTGCCTTCCTCTGTGGTGTTACGAAGTGTCAGGTGTGTACCTGTGTCGTATGGATGAATGTAATGAGTGCTTATGCAGTATAATGTTGATTTTGTGTTACGAATTAAGGAAACGGAGAGAGTCATACCTGGTGCTGGCGCGCAGACTACTCCTCTCGAAAAGCAACAAGAGGGCCGTCGAACTTAACGTCCCTGTCCGACAGACGGATCACCACGAACAGCGTCACGCGACCTCACTTCATGAGACACTGCAGGGAGGTTAGGAATCTAATACTGGATTAATATACACTACTGTCCATTAAAATTGCTACACCACGAAGATGACGTGCTACAGACGCGAAATTTAACCGTCAGGAAGAAGATGCCGTGATATGCAAATGATTAGCTTTTCAGAGCATTCACACAAGGTTGGCGCCGGTGACGACACCTACAACGTGCTGACATGAGGAAAGTTTCCGACCGATTTCTCATACACAATCAGCAGTTGACCGGCGTTGCCTGGTGAAACGTTGTTGTGATGCCTCGTGTTAGGAGGAGAAATGCGTACCATCACGTTTCCGACTTTGATAAAGGTCGGATTGTAGCCTATCGCGATTGCGGTTTATCGTATCGCGACATTGCTGCTCGCGTTGGTCGAGATCCAAAGACTGTTAGCAGAATATGGAATCGGTGGGTTCAGGAGAGTAATACGGAACGCCGTGCTGGATCCCAACGGCCTCGTATCACTAGCAATCGAGATGACAGGCATCTTATCCGCATGGCTGTAACGGATCGTACAGCCACGTCTCGATCCCTGAGTCAACAGATGGGGACGTTTGCAAGACAACAACCATCTGCACGAACAGCTCGACGACGTTTGCAGCAGCATGGACTATCAGCTCGGAGACCATGGCTACGATTACTCTTGACGCTGCATCACAGGCAGGAGCGCCTGCGATGGTGTACTCAACGACGAATCTGGGTGCACGAATGACAAAATGTCCTTTTTTCGAATGAATCCAGGTTCTGTTTACAGCATCATGATGGTTGCATCCGTGTTTGGCGACTTCGTGGTGAACTCACATTGGAAGCGTTTATTCGTCACCGCCATACTGGCGTATCACCCGGTGTGATGGTATGGGGTGCCACTGGTTACACGTCTCGGTCACGTCTTGTTCGCATTGATGGCACTTTGAACAGTGGACGTTACCTTTCAGATGTGTTACGACCCGTGGCCCTACCCTTCATTCGATCTCTACGAAACCCTACATGTCAGCAGGATAATGCAGGACCGCGTGTTGCAGTTCCTGTACGGGCCATTCTGGAAACAGAAAATGTTCGCCTGCTTCCCTGGCCAGCACATTCTCCAGATCTCTCACCAATTGAAAACGTCTGGTCAACGGTGGCCGAGCAACTAGATCGTCACAATACGCCAGTCACTACTGTTGATAAACTGTGGTATCGTGTTGAAGCTGCAGGGGAAGCTGTGCCTGTACACGGCATCCAAGCTCTGTTTGACACAATGCCCAGGCGTATCAAGGCCGTTATTACGGCCAGAGGTGGTTGTTCTGGGTACTGATTTCTCAGGATCTATGCACCCAGATTGCGTGAAAATGTAATCACATGTCAGTTCTTGTCAATTATAGTATAATATATTTGTCCAATGAATAGCCGTTTATCATCTGCATTTCTTCTTGGTGTAGCAATTTTAATGGCCAGTAGCGTACTATTGGTAATTTGCGCGGCATTTGCTACGCTGCTTCAAGACATGCAGACAGTTTCCTAACTATAACACTTGTATACCTGTGTCATATCTTTAGTATAAAATTATAGTTGTTGATGAGTAAATTATAACAGTATTTTAAATTTTTAAATTTGGTCAATAAATATATGAAATACTAAAAATCATATTTGTGTTACCGTTGGAAGTCTTAGACAACTGGACTGTGCACTGGGTTAGTTATTTAGCAAAACGAATACATTTTTGCTGTGAACCTCTAATGGGAAAGACTGGCATAGTTCCTGGCTCTTCTACTTTATTTAATGTATTGATCAGACACCGCTTTCTCAGTGCTGTTTTGACAACAGGAAATTTCTGCATACAGATACCTGTGTAATTCAGGTAAATGTAAAGCTACATTCTCAAAGCAGCTCAGTCATGAATGAGAGAAGGGGGTTTGTATACGCTCTTCAGTCTGACAGCGTCCGGTCGATGAGTAGTTTGAAGTTTAGACTGTACGCACATTGTCAGTTTGTGGCAAGATGTTTTGTGAACAAACGAGGCTGGCGTATAATGCAGCGATGTTATAAGATGTCGTTGGTCTGCCACCAGTGAATGGCTACCTTGGGAAGAATGTAACAGAATGTCACACTGACTGCTCAGAAGCAACTGGTAGGGATGCTTCGAACTAGACGGTACTCACTAGTCTCCACACATCCGTTTGACTTCTCGGCGTCTGCTACGAACGGCTGCACAAATTACCAGCTCTGAGATGCGCTAATGAGTTGGGAAACGATACTCCTGGAATGGAATCTGGATCATTGGCGGTGGTTTTTCTTCAACAACGAGTAGAGGAGTTGTCTGATGCTTGATGATTGCCCTAGAAAAGTGAGGAGGCGGCCAGATACGAAAGAAACGTTGGATTTTAAGATGAAATTCACTCGAACACAGCGTAATAGCCTCTACCACTTTATTAATTGTAAAAAAGGATCCTTGCTTCTATACGCTGACGCAGCATTACGCTTTGGCACTTGCTGACTGCCACCGCCCGGCTGCCTGTCAGAGCATGGCCAGTTAACGAAACTAGGGGAACCTCGGCATGCGGCTCATGTGACATCTGTGGCAGCAACACCGCAGCAAATCCACTTGCTGCGTATAAATACTGGTCATCAGCCAGGCTTGTTATCGAATCGGCGAATCATTGAGTTGGTGTCCGTCATGGTATCAGAGGGGCCAGGGTTGAAGGACTGGGAGTCAAACTCAGCCCTTCCCAGCCACTGAGCCGGTGGGTGTCCATCTGCAACAAGCTGTGCTTGGGCAGCACTGGATATAGCCGCTGCAGTCTCTTCACAACAACACTTCCCCGCTTAACTAAATGGTTCAAATGGCTCTGAGCACTATGCGACTTAACTTCTGAGGTCATCAGTAGCCTAGAACTTAGAACTAATTAAACCCAACTATCCTAAGGACATCACACACATCCATGCCCGAGGCAGAATTCGAACCTGCGACTGTAGCGGTCGCTCGGTTCCAGACTGTAGCGCCTAGAACCGCACAGCCACTCCGGCCGGCTCCTCGCTGAACTCCTTGGCCCCATGCTTACATAACAATGCCAGCCAGATGTGGATCTGAGCCACTAACGCGAACTGTTGGGAAGTTATAAAGCTAGTCTACCGTCATTGGGCGGCTTTTGGGTAACTTCAACCCACCATATTGCGCCAGAGCACATACACACTTCTTCACACTGGCTTAGCAGGGAGGTGTATCAAACTTATTTTGGAGAAATATCATGTATGGGTGTCGGTTGCCTCTCTTCACTATGGATGGTAATTTGGGGGCTGTACAGTGTTCGAATAGGCTCCCTGTACACACTGTCTAGCTCTAGAGTCAACATGTCGGTGATGGATCCTTCGAGATGATAACACACTGTCACATCGAACCCAGATCGTAAATGCCTTATTCCAGGGTGCAGGTGTAATCAAGTAGCTGCTGAGATGAACCCAATTGAGCATGTGTGGGACCAGTTGAAGCGTGCAGTGCGTTATCGTTCAAAAATCTGTGACACACTGTACGACCTCATGAGGATGGCCATTGAAGATAAGGACAGACACGAACAATAAAATCATTACTGACTTTTGGACAGCATGCCAAAGAGGATCCAAACGTGTTACAGAGCTCAAGGTGGAATAACATAGCACAAAGTGTTATCCATCAGCAGATTTCCTTTCAGAGAAGTACTGCCCTTATTTTGCCTTTTTTTTTTTTAATATCGGCTTCTTCAACCATATTGGCCTTGAATCTACAGCCACACATGTTCGCAGATGTTCAGGAAGTGAACACCTTTCTCAACATTTTACATGGGAAACTATGTCTGTTGTGTGGCTCCTAGGGTAAGTAATGGAACCAACTTTTCAATGGCCAGTCAGTACTCGATAGACCATATATCCCAACATGGTATGTAATAACCATAATAAAAATTTCATCAGTCATCATATTTACGCAAGAACAGAGCCGAAGACTAAAGAACTCGTTGTCAAAATATATAAAACATTTTGCTTTTCTTTTTAAGGATGAAAGCTTGAATACTATACCAACATGTTACTTCGTATACGAGGACAATGGGTCATTGCATATACACTATTGGAATTAAAATTGTAACACAATGAGGACAGCATGCAACAATTGTCAAATAGGTATGGCATGGACTATGTGCGTGGATATGCAAATAATTAGCATTCCAGCATAAGTGCACAAGTTAGATAGGAGTATCGTCACACCATCGTCTTTGTACTAACCACATTTTACATATTTTACTTTTATCGTTATTAAACTCGTAGGCATCTTTAGCACTTTACATATGGGTGTGACGGTATGTTATATTTGGAGAGTGGGGAAGGGTGGGGGAGGCGAGATATTGAAGAGACAGTAAATATCTGTAGCCCTTTGGAAACGACGTCGAATGGGTTTCAAACAGTTGTATCTGTCTCGAGAAGGACATGTTGAGTATCACAACTCTGTCCTCAGTTATTGGGTCAAGCAGACAAGTTTAACGAGTATATGAGAATTAGGAGTGAAAGATACTCGAGATGACTCACGGTGGTATTGAAAAGCAAATCCAATGAAAAAAAAAAAAATCGTTTCATTTGAAGAGAGATTAGTCGTAACGATGCAGCAACTATTTTAGTCATTCTGTTTAATACCTTGTTCAAAAACTGACGTTGTTCTACAACTGTTAATAACTCCAATCTCCCAGAATACTACTCAATAGACCATCTCACACTGAAATTTCCTGACAGATTAAAAGTGTGTGCCCGACCGAGACTCGAACTCGGGACCTTTGCCTTTCGCGGGCAAGTGCTCTACCATCTGAGCTACCGAAGCACGACTCACGCCCGGTACTCACAGCTTTACTTCTGCCAGTATCTCGTCTCCTACCTTCCAAACATCTCACACTGTCTGAGCTGTAGGTGCGATGGTATCGAGACCTGCCACTCTTTAAACTTCTTTGTTCCTTTTATCACAGCAACAGGTTCTCCGGTATTCCGCTAGAGGTAGTGTAGCTGCCCACCGATTGGATGTGCATTTATCTACACATGTGCCCTCTCCTGTCATCAATATTTGCTTGATGTTCTGCATGGAAACTATGGTTGCTGACTGAGGACTGAGATCCGGTTCCATTGTTATCAGTGGAGCCTTAACTATGAAAAGTCTACCTACGACATTTGAAGAATTAGTGCTTCCCTACGACTTCGGGGTCGCAGGTTCACTTCTTCAGGTCAGCACGTTTCTTATGTCTACTGCTTTGGTTTGTGAATGCTGAGCTGCCAGAATTTTTGTGGATGCTGAGCCTTCTACCCGAGTCCAGGAAGCGTCGCATTAGCGCTCTCGGCTAACCTGGCGGGCTTACAAGAATAACTAATAACAATTTAAAAATGATTTCAAAATGTAGAAAAAAGTAGTGCCTTGTTTAACCAAACCACCGTTAATCACGTACGAAACTTTTTCATTGGACTGCAGAAAACATACTTACATGGATTCCTCCGACTGCTGACTATCTGTACGTTCAGGTGTTGAGATCAGTTGCATTGAGACCGCGTACCTACCGGGATACTGATTTCAAAAGATCATCCTTCTTCGACCGGTGTCGGTCGTCAGTGTAATTTCTCGTTGACTGTGCCTTCGGTGTCACAGCCTAAGGGATTTGGCTGATCAGCGTGGTTGTAAGGTCTGGCCGTCCCGACCAGTGATGCCCCACTATTTATTCTATCGAACATCCTTTATAAAGCACGATATCAGCACCCATCCATTAGACTCGATATGGGGTTCGACTGATAATACCCCTTTGTAAGTGCCCTTAGCTACGGACCTGACCATTGTTCTTGGTGACAATATGAGAAGACTGATTTTTGTTATAATTTTTTGTGCTGTGTTAAAACTTCCATTTAAATGAATTACTTGCCGATTTACGTCATATAAAGGATGAGGAAACTTCGCTGACTAATTCTGGAAGTCCTTCAGGCATATTTTCTGAGACTTTTAGTATGAGGGATACGTGGTCTCTGGTAGCTGATTAGCTGCTGGTAGAGAACGCAAAAGTATATTTTCAGCAACATTTTGGATCTTTTGTTAGAAATGAGATCGGAGACATTTCCCATTCACACGAAACCCTCATAAAAATTCTGTTGAGTTTTATTTTGAGTGTGCATCTAAGCGGGTAGGGACGCCAACCGCTATGAAAATGCAGATAAAAATGTGATCTTACATTTTAATTATATTTTTCTCAAAATTATGCCACAATGTGAAAACTGACACACTTAGAAATCGAAGCTCAGGTATTTACCACAAGGATAATCCAGCAGTCGTAAATTATAATTAAAACTGTTTATTCATTAAACTTTCAAGGTATTTCTAGCGAAAGAAATTTTCATTCTTTGCCTCAGTACACATTCCACTAATACCATTCATCAGATTTCAATGCATTTTGCTGAAAACATGTGTGACATACGTATCTAACTTAAACTCTAGAAGTTTTCCAATTAAAATATAAATCAGTCTATAACAGCATCCCACTGAAAATAATTATTTTATCTAGTATAATCATATGCCTTTTTCAAAATGTTTCATGAAAACAATTAATTATAGAGTTTTGGGTTTTCCTTCTCACATGCACTGAAGAGCGAAAGAAACTGGTTGAGCCGTGCGTGGCTCATGTTCGTGCCCTCTATTTCTTAACACCCTGTTTTGACCGTTCTGCCACCTTGATATCTTAATTTCCATTACTGGTGTCACTGAGTTGCTGCCTTGCCTGGCCATGAGTGGCAGCAGCAGCTCTTATCGATATAAGCCCTGCCGTATTATCTTTGCTGGACTGCCATTACTTCCCGGTCGTTGTATACTGACCAGTCAGTTGGAACGTGCCAGCTGTTAGTTCGGACCTGGCAGTGTTTGAGTTGGCACGCAGCACAAGTTCAGTCGGGGCGCGGCAGCAGTGAGGTCTGGACCACCATGGCTCTCACGATCGTTGCTGACACACATGATTTGAGTGGGGACTACTTTGATTGGTCGTCGGTCGGTCGCCTTGCCGGACGACGTGTATTTGGCCGGCGATCGCTTATGGGATGGCTGTGTGTGCCGACTCGTGATTCGTCCCTGTTATTGTACAGTCACTGCCGTTAGCATTGTCCAGTTGACGTGCAAGTATTCGTGAAACTGTGTGTAGTTTGTGTGATTTTGACTGACAAGTTATTTTAAATGATGTCGGCGTACTGGCTCTGAGCAGTCAGTCGGTTGGCGTGGAGCAGCTAGGAATTCTCCGCGGGACGTAGTTTCACCGGGCCCGTTGGCGGTCTGTACGCGGTGCCGGAGTGTGTGGCGCTGTTCCCATTGCTACGAGGTCCGTGGCTCACCGACCCTGGACACTCTAACAACCCTACCACAACAAAGGTCAAGAATTAATTGTGATTGTAGTGTTGCTCACGCTGCTGAATATTGCATTTTCGGGCAACAACAAAGTTATATTATGTGGCAGGTGTCCTTAGAACACAGTTAATAAAGTCATTTCTTGAAATAATGGATAAACTAGGCACTCATCTTTTCGTGTTTCCCACGCTGGTCTCTTTGTGAACTCATGGCTCAATCGTCGAAAATCTAGGTAGTGATGATTCCAAGCTCGGATGCAAAGAGGCCTAGGTGTTATTCTGCGATATTCAAAAGTTTTATAGAAGTGTTTAATAAACTATTCTTGAAGATTAAACCTTTGCAAGTTAGGACAATGGTGATGTAAAAAGGTAATCAGCACTCAGAATTTAAGTTACACTTCTTTTTCATTACTTTTGTTGCAATATCACGTAACCCGTTCCAAAACATCACTTCACAATATAAAACATACTTGAAAATATCTTCCTCACTGTTAAAGTTCACAATTCATAAACTGACTACAATTTGCGTCTTTTTAACATGACGACCTAAGCTTGACTCTGTAATAACAGCTTACGCGCCCTAAAATCAGAGTTACAAGCACGTCAATGATCATAGTGACAAAAGAAAGAATACACATAAGAATAATATCATTGCAATATATACATATCGATGTATCGAAGTACCTCTACATTAATGAAATCAAATCTGAATATTGTCACAGAAATATGTTAACTATTTTACAGAAACACAGTAGAATATTGCTGGCATCGAGAGGTTGAGGTGAGGTGCCGTAATGGTTACTTAATTCAAGTACCATTACAACACGAAAGTTGAGTTTTGATTTAACCTACCAGCAGGTGAAGACTGTTCACACTGTGTCGTTCGGAGTTTGTTGTCAACTATTGGGATATTCCTGCGAGCAACAATGTGGCTTTCAAGTTGGAAAATTCTAGCCACCCTGTGTTGGAGTTTCACTGTATTTGGTTAATTGAATCGCAGTGCACCACCAGAATCTTCTGCCTTGTGGCCGTTAACGTTGCAGTTACCTGCCCTGGAAATTGACGTAAATTTCAGGCAGTGTAGTTTCGTCATGTTGTTGCTGTCCAGCATGGTATGTAGTTTGACAGTTCCATGTATGATTGGTTATGGGCGCCAATATCTTCTACGCTGTTCCCTTGAACTCCCTGTTGTGCCATGATTGGCTGAAGTGGAAGTTTTCTTGTTGGTGGGTCCATTGACTGTCGGTTGGTTGGGTTGTCGTTGGATCATGAATGGTTGGCCCGACTGCCTGTCTCACCTAACCCGGCGTTAGTGTTTGGATTCCAGGCCGACCCTCGAACATCTGAACCCCCTTGGGTGTACTGCCGTATTTTTCAAAATTTGTTCTTCCTGTTTGTACTTGTATCGCTTCTACCGGATTTTTTAAAATTAGAGTTGTTTTGCTCTTAAGGTCTTCAGCATAGTTTAAAGAACTGTTTCACATAAGGCCTTTGGTATGTAAAGAAAAATTAATGTTATGGAGTTTTAAAGGTTAAGCCATCTGCCGATTTGAATTTAACTTATTTACTTCAGCCTAACTAAAGAACTATTTTAAGATAAGGCTTGCCTTTTAAATTTCTGATTATGCTTGCGTTTTAAGTTATTGGCCTTCAGCCGTTTCTAAATTAAAGTCGCTTTCAGCCGGTAATTAAGATTAAAGCTGTGTTAGAAAAAAGAAATTTTTTTGGGCTGTTGAGATGTTTGATCAAACAATAAAGTTGTATGTTCGATGTAACCGGCAGCCCCTTATTTTGGCACCTTTCAACAATTTGTTACCTGTCCTGTCCCGCGGATAAGCAGGGCGTCTCACTGGTACACCTGCCTAATATCGTGTAGGGCCCCCCGAGCATGCAGAGGTGTCGCAACACGGCATGACATGGACTTGACCAGTGCTGGAGGGAACTGACACCATGAATCCTGTACGGCTGTCCATAAATCCACAAGAGTACCATAGGTTGGAGTTCTCTTCTGAACAGCACTTCGCAAGGCATTCCAGATATGCTCAATAAGGTTTATGTCCGGGATGTTTGGTGGCCAGCGGAAGGTTTTAAACTCGAAGAGTGTTCCAGGAGTCAATCTGTAACAATTCTGGACGTGTGGGGTGTCGCATTGTCCTGCTGAAATTGCCGAAGTTCGTCGGAATGCACAACGGACATGAACGGATACAGGTGATCAGACAGGATGCTAACATACGTGTCGCCTGTCAGATTCGTATCTAGACGCATAAGCGGTCCCGTATCGCTGCAACTGCACGCGTCCCACACCATTACAGGGCCCCCACCAGCTTGAACAGTCCCCTGCTGACATGCAGGGTCCATGGATTCATGAGGTTGTTTCCATACCGATATACGTCCATCCTCTCGCTACAATTTAAACGAGACTCGTCCGACTAGGCAACATGTTTCCAGTCATGGACAGTTGAATGTCGGTGTTGACGAGCCGAGGCGATGCGTAAAGCTTTGTGTCGTGCCATCATCAAAGGTACAGGGGTGGGCCTTCGGCTCCGAAAGCCCATAGCATTAATGTTTCATTGAATGGTTCGCACGCTGACACTTGTTGATGACTCACCACTGAAATCTGAAGCAATTTGCTGAAGGGTTGCACTTCTGTCACGTTGAACGATTCTCTTCAGTCGTCGTTGGTCCCGTTTCTGCAGGATCTTCTTCCTGCTGCAGCGATGTCGGAGATGCGATGTTTTACCGGATTCCTGATATTCACGAAACACTCGTGAAATGATCGTACGGTAAAATCTCCACTTCATCGCTACCTCGACTATAACACCACGTACGAACTGACTTAAATCTTGACAACCTGTTATTGTAGTAGCAGTAACAGATCTAACAACTGCGTCAGATATTTATTGTCTTATATAGGCGTGTTTAGATATCTCTGTATTTGAATACGCATGCCTATACCAGTTTCTTTGGTGCTTCAGTGTATAAAAACTGCTGAAACTTGCAGTCTGATGATAGTATGCTTCCAGTTTTGTTGTGTACCTAATGTTATAAAAATATTTTTCGGTAAGAGTACTTTAAAGTTAAATGAAGTATTCACATACAGCTAAAACGCTCCAGGGCCATCATTTTTTGCCTCCTGTTATTCCTTGTCCTGTTTCCTCTGCTTGTATGCTCTTCTTGACATTCTTGCTTCTTTAGGTATATACAGAAAGTCCCTTTCAGATTTCATAAAACATTCTCGGTTGAAGAGTAACAATACTGAAGATCGTTTGCTTCCTTGATTGTTATCAATTCTATCCAAAACAGATTTCCTTGCTTGAGCGCCATCCTTGAAGCAAATAACAGCATCAAGCACGCAAATTTTTAAATTACTGTGGCAGTCTTTTCCAAATACACTGATTGAAACTTCATTCGGGTTCTGCGTACAATCATGTATACACTTGGAAAGTAAAGTTTCATTTGCACAGTCTGTACACTGACGGAAAATAATCACAGTACCAAGAAGCAGTTGTGCGGAAGTTACAGGAAATATATTCCCAGTTGCGAATATGGACAAACATCATCTGTATAGAGGAATGACGACAATGAAAGTCAATGCCGGACCGAGACTCGAACCAGGATTTTCCGCTTGTCGCGAGCGGTCGCCTTACCATTTGGCTATTGGAGCACGTCTCATGGCCAGACCCAAACTTCCGTATGTCGTCAACCACGTGTCCACTACCGGTACTCGTACATCCACTGTGTATATTACCGTACGGGGAAGACCGTTTACTTGGGAGTCACTTCCCGGTGTCGGTGGATAAATACGATATTGCAGTGCCTATGTTATTTCGAATTACGATGCAAGGTTCCTTCAGACATGCATGCTTGCATGCATACATTTTTTAATATCGAATGTAATATTTCTGCTAAGTATTATATCAGCCAAATCGGCCGCTCTTTTAATGTGGGGCTTAAGGAACATTTACAGCCCACTTCCTTCGGGATGCACTTAACAGAAACCGGTCTTGCTATAGGAAGTACTGAAAAAGTGTGCATATTTTTAGAAGAGCGCAAAAAGGCCATGTTCTCAACTTATTGAAGAGTTTCAAATTTTCAGAGCCAAAAGGCAACACGAACTTGTATCCCACCTCTACTTTGTTCTATATGACAGTATTTTGTATCGACGATTGATTTTTTTTTTGTTTCTTTATTGTTATTTGTATACCTGTACAAATCAGGCAGGCTGGCAGCGGCACACTACGCCGCTCTTCAGCCATAGTGGTCACAAAAGCATAAGAACGAAGAATGATAATGACAAGTGACGGACAAAAGAGAGAGGTCACAGAGACACAAAACACACGGAGTCGTTCACACGTGACGATAACAACACTGAAAACACGTTGACACGGCGCACAGAACACTGATGAATCCGACGGCACAAGTGAACGGAGTAGCGGGACGGCGGACACCAAAAACACTAAATGTCGTCACACACACGAGACACAGAAGGCGATGATCTCCGGCGCGCGAAAGTTCACTATGCGTGTGCGAGTCCGGGGACCTGCCAAGAGAGGAGGAGGAGGAAGGGGAGTGGGAGAGCGAGAGGGGAGAGCAGGGATGCCACGGGCAGGGGAGAGAGGGGGTATGGAGGAAGGGGTAGGGGAAGCCCGGGGAAGAGGGGTGGAGGGAGGGGATGGGGGAAAAGGAAAGAGAAGGGAAGAGAAGAGAAGGGAGGGAGGGTGCCTAAAGGAAAGGACATCGGAAGTGGGGGGTGGGGCAGGATCAAAGTTGAGAGGAGGGGTAGATGGAGGGGACGAGGACATCATCAGGGAGGGGGAGCTGGCGGAAGCCACCTTGGGAGAGGGTAAGGAGGGTGGAGAGATGGAGACTGGGTGGGACGTGGGAATACAGGCGCGGCAGCGGGCAGGGGTGAGAGAGGATCGGGGAGATGAGCGGGTGAGGAGGATCAAGTTTACGGGAGGTGTACAGGATCCGTATCCTTTCCAGGAAAAGGAGGAGGTGGGGGAAGGGGAGGAGATCGTACAGGATCCACGTAGGGGAGGGAAGACGGATGCGATAGGCGAGGCAGAGAGCATGGCGTTCAAGGATTTGGAGGGATTTATAAAAGGTAGGGGGGGCGGAGATCCACGCCGGATGGGCGTAACAAAGGATAGGGCGGATGAGGGATGTATAGGTGTGGAGGACGGTGGAGGGGTCCAGACCCCACGTACGGCCGGAGAGGAGCTTGAGGAGACTGAGTCAGGAGCGTGCCTTGGCTTGGATTGTCCGGAGGTGGGGAGTCCAGGAGAGGCGACGGTCGAGGGTGACGCCAAGGTACTTAAGGGTGGGAGTGAGGGCGATAGAACGGCCATAGATGGTGATGTAGAAATCAAGGAGGCGGAAGGAAGGGGTGGTTTTGCCTACAATGATCGCCTGGGTTTTGGAGGGATTGACCTTGAGCAACCACTGATTGCACCAAGCGGTGAACCGGTCAAGATGGGATTGGAGAAGGTGTTGCGAGCGCTGCAGGGTAGGGGCAAGGGCAAGGAAGGCGGTGTCATCGGCAAACTGGAGAAGGTGGACGGGAGGTGACGGTGGCGGCATGTCCGCCGTGTACAAAAGATACAGAAGGGGGGGGAGGACGGAGCCTTGGGGCACACCGGCGGAGGGGAAAAAGGTGTAGGAATCTGTGTTATGGATGGTGACATAGGAAGGACGGCGGGAGAGAAAGGAGCCGATCAGACGGAAGTAATTTATGGGAAGGGCGAAGGTTTGGAGCTTGAAGAGGAGACCGGAATGCCATACGCGGTCATAGGCACGTTCAAGGTCCAGGGAGAGGAAGATTGCGGAGCGACGGGAATTAAGCTGTTCGGAAAGGAGATGAGTGAGGTGAAGGAGAAGGTCGTTGGAAGAGAAGGACGGCCGAAAGCCACACTGGGTAACGGGAAGGAGACGGTGCTGACGGAGATGCTGGTGGATGCGTCGGGTGAGGATAGATTCCAGGACCTTGCTGAAGACCGAGGTAAGGCTGATGGGACGGTAGGAGGAGACGGCGGACGGCGGTTTGCCAGGTTTAAGGAACATGAGGATACGGGAGGTTTTCCACAGGTCGGGGTAGTAACCGGTGAACAGGACTACATTGTAGAGCCTGGCCAGGGCGGAGAGAAAAGAGACAGGAGCTTCACGAAGGTGACGGTAGGTGACACGATCGTGACCAGGAGCGGTGTGGTGTTTTGTGCGGAGTGTAGCAATGAGATCCTGTGTAGTGATAGGGGTATTGAGTTCCGTGTGTGCAATGTTGTCCAAGTACTGGAAACCAGGAGCGAGGGGAGGGACAGAGGTGTCAGTTCGATCGCGCATATCCGGGAAGAGGGAGTAATCGAACTGGGGATCATCGGGGATTGAAAATACATCAGAGAGGTAGGAGGCAAAGTGATTGGCCTTACTAAGGGAGTCAGGGAAAGGGTGATCATCATGGAGAAGAGGATAATAGGGGGAGGGTTTAGTTCCGGTAAGGCGACAGAAGGCCGACCAGAACTTGGACGAGTTGATTGGTAGGGTAGCATTTAAATGGGTGCATGTCTGTCGCCAGTCCCGGCGTTTCTTAGCTGCGAGCAAATTACGAATGTGTCGCTGGAGTTGCCGGTGGCATCGTAGTGTGTCCGGGTCACGCGTGCAGAGGAAAGCACGGTAGAGACGACGGGATTCACGGAGGAGGAGGACGGCCTGTGGAGGTAAGGTAGGACGGTGGGGGTGGATGGCGACAGTAGGGACGTGGGCCTCCACGGCCTCAGACAAGGTCTGCTGGAGGAAGGAGGCGGCATGGGCGACATCGTCAGGGTGGTGGTAGGTGAAGGGGTGGCTATCGACCTGGGTGGAAAGGGTATCCCGGTAGGCATTCCAGTCGGCATGGGAATAGTCGTGGACATACTTAGGGGGAGGGTCATTACGAGGGTCGGGGCGGGGGCGACGACCATCTGAAAGGGTGAGGAGGACAGGGAGATGGTCGCTACCGATAGGCTCCAGGATATCCACCGTGATGCGGCCAAGGAGGTTGGGGGAGGAGAGGATAACATCAGGAGTGAGTTGGATTCGGGACGGGTATGCTGGGGGATGGGGACGAGGTCGCCTTGAAGGGTGGAGAGGAACCGATGCCACCGCTGTAACTGAGCAGCGGAACTGTGGTGTCACCGCCAGACGCCACACTTGCTAGGTGGGAGCTTAAATCGGCCGCGGTCCATTTAGTACATGTTGGACCCGCATGTCGCCACTGTGTGATCGCAGACCGAGCGCCACCACAAGGCAGGTCTCGAGATACGGACGAGCACTCGCCCCAGTTGTAAGATGACTTTGCTAGTGACTACACTGCCGAAGCCTTTCTCTCATTTGCCGAGAGACAGTTAGAATAGCCTTCAGCTAAGTCCATGGCTACGACCTAGCAAGGCGCCATTAGCCTTACATAGTTTGATAGTTATCGTATAAATGTCTCAAGAAGAACGTTGTAAACCAACAAAGAATAAAAGTTAAGTATTCGAGGAGCTGCATACGTTTCTTATTAGAATTCACTACTTATCCTGTTCCAGAATTCACGCCAGTCGGCGTGTGTGTACGCGTGCCTTTCTTTCGGCTACCCATCACTGTGGACTGGCTGCCTTGTCAGTCCACTACAGGAACGACTATGGATGTTGAGGTCGGCGGCGATCACGTAGGAGGAGAAGGTACGATCGACATGGGAGAGGAAGTCGAAGGGAATAGGAGCGTCGGGGCGGACATAGATGGTGGCGCAGGTAACGGTAAGGCCGGGGAAGAAGAGACTAAGGATCAGGTGTTCAGTGGGGTCGGGAAGGAGAGGTTGGAGCCGAACGGGGATCTGGCGGTGGTGACCAATGGCAACTCCACCACGCGCAATTGGGAGGGGATTATCGGAGCGGCGGAGGAGATAGGGCGAAGTGTGGATGGTGTGGTGGGGTTGGAGGAAGGTTTCATTAAGGAGGAAGACATCCACGCGGTGGGTGACAAGGGTGTGCAGGAAGAGGTTCCTGTTGGCGGGTAGGGAGCGGATGTTGTTGAAAAGGATACGTTGCTGTCGCGCCATGATAGGGATTTAGACGAGGGTGTCAAGGCGGGAGAAGGCGAAATGGGCCTGGTTGTTGGAGTAGGTGGCGTACATCTTGAGTTGGAATATGGAACGGGCGGCAAGGGAGATCTGCTGGAGGGTGTGGGGGCGCTGAAAGGGATGAACATTCTGGAGGACAATGGTAAGGAACCTGATGATGTCCTCAGCGGTGGGGGGGGGACGAAGGGAATTGCCAGGAGGGTGGGGGCGTCCAGGGGACGGACAGGGACGGTGAGTTCAGGAGTAGTTGGAGGGGGTCGGGCTTTACACTTTTGGGAGTAGGTGGGATGGGGGAGATTGCAGGTATTGCAGCAAGGAGGGGATTGGAGGTTAGGGCACTGCCTGAGGAAGTGCTCTTGCCGAAAATGCGGGCAGGTGGGGGCCTCGTGGCACTCAGCTGTGGGGTGCGCGTTATAGCGCAGACACCTCTGGCAGCGCAGGGATTGAGGAGGGGAACGGGAGGGGTCAAACTTATAATGCTGGTTAAAAAGGCGGGCACCCTCCTTCAGGAGACGGTCGATGGAGGGAGCGTGCTCAGAAAAAACCCGCATAAGGCAGGTGGGGCCGGCAGCGTTATGGATGCGGCGAACCGCACGCACCTCCAAATGGGGATGGGCCTGAAGCTCCGCCAACACCTCCTCCTCCGTGATCACTGGACTAAGCCGAGTGATCACGGTGGTGAGAGTCGGCGGGCGACGCGGAGGTTGGGATTGGCGGGAGGGAGGTGGCGAAGGAGCAGGGGTGAGAGAGGCATGAGGGCCAAAGCGGGTGACAGGGATGCGAGAAAGGAGGTATGTGTGGAGGGTTGGGCTGGGGGAGGAGATGAGGACCGAATCACGGCGAGGAGTGAGGAGGGAGATGGGGGCACCAGGACAATGCTGGCGAAGGAAGAGGGTGAGGTTCCGGGCTTCAAGGAGAGAGGGATCAGGACGGGAGAGGAGGTAGCGGTAGGAGGAGGGGGTAGAGGAGGAGGATGAGGGGGCAGGCACGGGCGGGGAGACATCCATGGCATCATGGGTGGGGGAAGGAGGACGAGGCGGAGCGTTTTTGGAAGCAGAGGAGGCAGGGGTGCCACTGGGGCGCTTGACGGCAGTGGAGGAGGTGTGGGGGATGGGAACAACTGGAATGTGGCGGGGAGGGGCAGGTCCCGGGGCCGGAGTCGGCGCCGGAGATGGTGACGGTGACGGTGAAGGCGAAGGCGACGGTGACGACGGCGGTGGCGGTGGCAGCGGCGATGGCGAAGGCGACGGGGAGAGCTGGGCATGGACAGTGGCCCGACGGGCCACCACCCGAGCCGGAGCTGCAGTGACAGGCTGGGGGAGTGGGGGGAAAGGATCAGATCGAGAGGAAGAAGCTGGAGAGGGGGAGACAAAGAGTGAGGGCGAAGGGAGAGTGAGAAGAGGAGGGATGGAAGGAGGGGGGTGGGACTGGGCACACCAGGTGATAGTGGTGGAGGCGGCGGAAGGGGAAGTACACTCCTGGAAATGGAAAAAAGAACACATTGACACCAGTGTGTCAGACCCACCATACTTGCTCCGGACACTGCGAGAGGGCTGTACAAGCAATGATCACACGCACGGCACAGCGGACACACCAGGAACCGCGGTGTTGGCAGCCGAATGGCGCTAGCTGCGCAGCATTTGTGCACCGCCGCCGTCAGTGTCAGCCAGTTTGCCGTGGCATACGGAGCTCCATCGCAGTCTTTAACACTGGTAGCATGCCGCGACAGCGTGGACGTGAACCGTATGTGCAGTTGATGGACTTTGAGCGAGGGCGTATAGTGGGCATGCGGGAGGCCGGGTGGACGTACCGCCGAATTGCTCAACACGTGGGGCGTGAGGTCTCCACAGTACATCGATGTTGTCGCCAGTGGTCGGCGGAAGGTGCACGTGCCCGTCGACCTGGGACCGGACCGCGGCGACGCACGGATGCACGCCAAGACCGTAGGATCCTACGCAGTGCCGTAGGGGACCGCACCGCCACTTCCCAGCAAATTAGGGACACTGTTGCTCGTGGGGTATCGGCGAGGACCATTCGCAACCGTCTCCATGAAGCTGGGCTACGGTCCCGCACACCGTTAGGCCGTCTTCCGCTCACGCCCCAACATCGTGCAGCCCGCCTCCAGTGGTGTTGCGACAGGCGTGAATGGAGGGACGAATGGAGACGTGTCGTCTTCAGCGATGAGAGTCGCTTCTGCCTTGGTGCCAATGATGGTCGTATGCGTGTTTGGCGCCGTGCAGGTGAGCACCACAATCAGGACTGCATACGACCGAGGCACACAGGGCCAACACCCGGCATCATGGTGTGGGGAGCGATCTCCTACAATGGCCGTACACCACTGGTGATCGTCGAGGGGACACTGAATAGTGCACGGTACATCCAAACCGTCATCGAACCCATCGTTCTACCATTCCTAGACCGGCAAGGGAACTTGCTGTTCCAACAGGACAATGCACGTCCGCATGTATCCCGTGCCACCCAACGTGCTCTAGAAGGTGTAAGTCAACTACCCTGGCCAGCAAGATCTCCGGATCTGTCCCCCATTGAGCATGTTTGGGACTGGATGAAGCGTCGTCTCACGCGGTCTGCACGTCCAGCACGAACGCTGGTCCAACTGAGGCGCCAGGTGGAAATGGCATGGCAAGCCGTTCCACAGGACTACATCCAGCATCTCTACGATCGTCTCCATGGGAGAATAGCAGCCTGCATTGCTGCGAAAGGTGGATATACACTGTACTATTGCCGACATTGTGCATGCTCTGTTGCCTGTGTCAATGTGCCTGTGGTTCTGTCAGTGTGATCATGTGATGTATCTGACCCCAGGAATGTGTCAATAAAGTTTCCCCTTCCTGGGACAATGAATTCACGGTGTTCTTATTTCAATTTCCAGGAGTGTATAAACTATGGCGGTGGTGGTAGCGGTGGCAGTGGTGGTGGGGGCGGACATGACGGTAGGGAGAAACAATAACGAACAGAACGAAGAGGAAAGGACAGAAACTGGGGACAGACAAAGACGAAGACGGATGAAGACGAAGACGGATGAAGACGAAGACGGCTGAAGACGAAGACGGCCGTAGACCAGGGTCAGAACGGCGGCGACGGCGGCGACCAGGCGGCAACGGCAGCGGCGGCGGCGGCGGCGGGCACCGGCTGGCGGCGGCGGCGGCGGCGGCGGCGGGCACCAGCTGGCGGCGGCGGCGGCAAACAGACGGACGGCCACTTGCTGGCGGCGGCGACGAACAGACGGACGGCGGCGAACAGACGGACGGACGGACAGCAGGCGGCGGCGGCGGCGGCGGCGGCGGCGGCGGCGGCGGCGGCGGCGGGCACCGGCTGGCGGCGGAGGCGATCAGACGGACGGACGGACGGACGGACGGACAGCAGGCGGCGGCGGCGGCAGCGAACAGGCAGACGGCGGCGAACAGACAGACGGACGGACGGACAGCAGGCAGCAGCGGCGGCGGCGGACAGCGAGCAGGCAGGCGGACAGACGGACGGACGAACAGCTGCAGCAGGAAGCGGCGGGCAGGCAGATAGTCAGACAGACAGACACAACCGTCGAAGACGGTGATTACAACCTGAGAGTAGCCCAGGCGTTGCAACCTGACGTCGTCGACTGAGGGGATCCAACCCTCTAATGCTGTCGACGATTGAAGGCCTCTCGTAGCTATATCTTGTCCTGTAGTAACACAGTGTAGAGTGCATCACTTATTTGCTCTATTTTCTTACTTTCTTCAGTTTACTCTCTCATGTGATTCTCCCTTCTCTGTTTATGTAATGCGGTTGGTTAACAAGATATTCTTATTAAGTGACTTTACAACATTTTGTTGTACTATTCTTGGATTAGAGTGCTGAAGGTTATGTGATGCCCTCTGGCGGTTAAGTTCATCCGACTTCTCGCCTATGCTTCATTCTGGCGGCTACGCCAACAGGTGTCACTGATTACTTACTTTAGTCTTTTGTTTTCATTATTTTTCCCTTCTTTCCATTGCTATCTTATAAACTTTATGTTTTTTAATTAGTTCCATCAGCTTGTTCTTGACTACTTTATTGTTTTTATCTAAAATGACCACAGGAGCGACTCAAAATCTTAATTATCACTTAATCATTTCCTTTTCACAATTTTAAATTTAAATTCTTTGTCGTTTTAATTATTACCCGTTATCACAGTAATAACTTATGAATTTGGCGAGCCCACTATAGACTTACCTATTACACTCTTCACTTATTGGATAATATACATTTCTTTTTGTAATTGACAAATAGATGTAGACTCACAGTAGCAACATCTAACGAGCTTACAATACAAACATATGTCGTAGCTACTGTATTGTAGTTTGTTACGACCAGTAGAATAGACAGTATGACGCCAGATCTGTGATTTGGCTTACATCATATTTGATATGTGTGTGATGATGCTGTGCTGATTTCTTGTATATTTTGAGACACTGCCACTATGGCTTTATTACCATTGGACATGTTATAATACAGGTATGCCTCACCATATTTTAAGCACATGTTTTCATACCTATGAAAATAATAAGTTCTCGTAATGACACATTTTATTTTTCTAAGGCATAATCTGATAATTAGTTCATTTCCCATGTTTTGCTGAAAATATGAAGATGGTCATTGCTGACTGAACCCAATAGTCTAAGGACCAAACGTTTTGTGACCAATGGCGGAAATAAAAGATATTCATTCTATCCTTCCTGGATCACTGTGTTAATCTGTGACGATGTCGCAACTTCGTATCGCGACATTGCTGCTCGCGTTGGTCGAGATCCAATCGCTGTTAGCAGAATATGGAATCGGTGGGTTCAAAAGGGTAATACGGAACGCCGTGCTGGATCCCAACGGCCTCGTATCACTAGCAGTCGAGATGACAGGCATCTTATCCGCATGGCTGTAACGGATCGTACTGCCACGACTCGATCCCTGAGTCAACAGATGGGGACGTTTGCAAGACAACAACCATCTGCACGAACAGTTCGACGACGTTTGCAGCAGCATGGACTATCAACTCGGAGACCATGGCTGCGATTACCCTTGACGCTGCATCACAGACAGGAGCGCCTGCGATGGTGTACTCAACGACGAACCTGGGTGCACGAATGACAAAATGTCCTTTTTCGGATGAACCCAGGTTCCGTTTACAGCATCATGATGGTTGCATCCGTGTTTGGTGACATCGCGGTGAACGCACATTGGAGGCGTGTATTCGTCATCGCCATACTGGCGTCTCACCTGGCGTGATGGTATGGGGTGCCATTGGTTACACGTCTCGGTCACCTCTTGTTCGCATTGACGGCACTTTGAACAGTGGACGTTATATTTCAGATATGTTACGACCCGTGGCTCTACCCTTCATTCGATCCCTGTGAAACCCTACATTTCAGCAGGATAACGCACGACCGCATGTTGCACGTCCTGTGTGGGCCATTCTGGATACAGAAAACGTTCAACTGCTTCCCTGGCCAGCATATTCTTCAGATCTCTCACCAATTGAAAACGTCTGGTCAATGGTGGCCGAGCAACTGGCTCGTCACAATACGCCAGTCACTACTGTTGATGAACTGTGGTATCGTGTTGAAACTGCATGGGCAGCTATTCCTGTACACGCCATCCAACTGTTTGACTAAATGCCCAGGCGTATCAAGGCCGTTATTATGGCCAGAAGTGGTTATTCTGGATACTGATTTCTCAGGATCTATGCACCCAAATTGCGTGAAAATGTAATCACATGTCAGTTCTAGTATAATATATTTGTCTAATGAATACCCGTTTACCATCTGCATTTCTTCTTGGTGTAGCAGATTTGATAGCCAGTAGTGTATTCTTATATCCATCATTACCAGAAGTACACTCCTCTGCAGCTTTTGTCATAGAATCATCAGATACAGCTTTCAAGATTGTACTGTTATATCTGCAGAACTTGGCAGGAGTAACTTGCCAGCAACCAAGTTTCAGATCTATAGAATTAAATATTTCTATCAACTCTACAGGCGGCAAAAACAATCAAATGTTAATATATTACACATCTTTTGATTTAGAAAAGAGTTCTCTGTAACATAGACTTAAAACTAAAAATTTGTATTTTTGACCCATTTTCATTATATCCCTCCTTGGTACACACATTCACATACTCTCTCTCTCTCTCTCTCTTTCTCTCTCTCTCTCTCTCTCTTTCTCTCTCTCTCTCTCTCTCTCTCACACACACACACGACAAAAATGAAACTGCAAAGATTTTCAGGGAAATGTATAGGACTGTATGAAGTTTTTCAGTACACTAGCTATACCAATTTGAGACAATATTTGTGTGTCAATGAATAGTATGTGAAACATCCGAACAATGTTCCAGTACTACCTACTGGAAATAAGTCTTTCAGGTCTGTGACTTGTATCATGTTTGTAGCTCAGAAATACAGTAGTGATTAGCGATTTGACCTCTGCTGTGATTGTAATCTTGCAAAGAGTACTGCTATCTTTGATGTTTAATGTATAGATATTGTACTCCTTACTTATCACTGGCTTCTGGAACTTTCAGAGCTGAGTGTGCCTTGTCTCTGAGGAAGCGTTGTCTTGCTGTATAATGATAACAGTGCCCCAGTGGTGGTAGTCACGTGCAGTCTTTGTCTGTATCAGAGTGTGTGTTGGGCTCCTGCAAATAGCAGTTACATGAAGACATGAGGAGGATAAGTAATAGAAAGAATATGATAGAAAGTTAAATTAATAGTTGAAAGTGTCACATCAGTTTATAGAAGAACAGTATTTTAGTAATTCAGTTACTTCACGGAAATGCACATGGGATTAACGAAGAGATTTGTGGTTGAACAGAGTTGTTTTTGAGAATCAGTATAATTGTCCTAGAGAAACACATAGCTAGAACATAAATGAAAAGGTTTCTGTGTTTATCTCTTCAATTAATGTGTAACCTCAATGTAGCATTGATTAGTTCAGTGTGCATGAGGAACAACCGTAACTGTCAAACGAGACTGGATGAGGATAGGCATTTTTAGGGAAATGTGTTATGTGCAAAAGGAACTATAAAAGAAATTAATATGACCTGTACAGTTTTTATTTCAGAGTGACTTTTTCAGTCCATAATGAACTAACTTTAATATTCGAAATATGTGTAAGAGACACGTGTTCGTATTAGGCACATGGTCAGGTTTAGCAATAAGTGTTTCCTATGTAAGGCTCTCGTACTTGATTTTGATAGTCCAATAGCGGCAAAATGGACAAGAAAAGGCACTATCAAACAGACGAGGAGCTTTACATTTTTCATTGTGGCAGGGACAGTGATTTTACACTCTTAACATGTCCAGTGGCAAGATAAGCTTGTTGCAGCCCATCAAAATGCTCGCCACTCAACTAACACGTATCATTTAGGCGACCAGAACGTATAACCGAAGTTGGTGCTAGACTCGGAGTCAGCCATTTGCTATCCTGTTGGTAAACATTTGCTCAAAACATTTATATCTAACTGACAAGGGGAAGAACAGGTGGTAGTGTGGAGTGCTGGATTGAAATCCAAAGCTCTCCAAAGTGTCTGATTCAGTGAGGGCTTATGACGCCTTTAGAGCTGATCCGTCTGTCCGTCTAAGGGGAAGTTTCACTTGGCATTCTGTGATGCTGCACATAACAGGTTTTTCAAAATGAATATCTGGGTTTTAGCGCTTCATTTATTACATCAACTACAGTTATAAATAATACAAAAAAGAGCAACTCAGATTACTCATAAATGTTCAATGTGGGCACATTGGTCACTTTGTCTGGAGTAACTATCGCAACAGCAACTTTAATCCCGTTTCTTAAGCCGGGTAGACGAGCTGGAAGCGGAGCCACTTAAACATGATCCTTTCTGAACCACCAAAGTTAAATATCACGTGGCATCAGATCGGGTGAAGGTGGAGGTCATGCAAAACAAGCTATGTCATCTGGCCCCTTGCGGCCGATCCAGCGGTCGGGTACAGCGTTGTACTAAAAAAAATGGTTCAAATGGCTCTGAGCACTATGCGACTTAACTTCTGAGGTCATCAGTCGCCTATAACTTAGAACTAATTAACTCTAACTAACCTAAGGACATCACACACATCCATGTCCGAGGCAGGATTCGAACCTGCGACCGTAGCGGTCGCTCGGTTCCAGACTGTAGCGCCTAGAGCCCACGGCCACTCCGGCCGGCCGTTGTACTAAGTCAAGCCAGTTAGGCTGAGCGCCGCCTTGCTACCAGAAAAAGTTTGCGGTTCATCCTTTTCCATCGCACCTAAGAGCCATAGTCCTAGTGCGTCAAGATAAGAAACACTAGTTATAGTTGCTTCACCGAAAAAGAAAGGGTCATAAACTTCCAGTTGGAACGTGCCACAAAAAAACATTCAATTTAGGGGAGGCAACTGTACCATCTCGTGGGGATTTGCAGAACCCCAGACGTGCACATTGTGTGGGTTCACGTTTTCACGTAGGTGAAAAGTCGATACATGGTTGAAGACAATACGATACAGAAAATCATGCTGCAACATTTAGCTTACAGAACTGGCACATAAACTGTAGTCTGTATTATTTATAATTGTAAATCGAATGTAAAAATGCTACAGAAACCAAAATCTACGATATTAATTCCGAAATACCCGGTATGTTGTTAGAAAATTAAGTTACAAGTTAAAATAAAAAAACTTTGCCTCTCGAATTTCTGTGTGTCTCCGTGACGAGACAGAGAAGGAAATTACATATCATCATTCCCTCTGTACAGCAGTAATTTTGGAACAATTTAGTTTTAACGCAGCGTCTTTCGAATTGTAATTATCGGTGGTCGCCAAGATGTTGGTGGTCGTTAGAGATATCCTTGGTTGGATGAAAGACGCCAGGAGCCCGGAGGTACCTCCCTGGGAAGTTTCTGCAGTTAGAACGAAGTTTCTTGTGGCAACACCCTGTTACGTTGGTGATAGAAACAGTACGTTCCATGATAGTCTGCTGTTTTCCTCATGGGACTGACCCAACAGGGTTGTTAGCCCCACTTTTGTTGTTCTCCAGGTGCAGTCAACAATCAGCGTTTACGTAGTCAGTGAACATCACAGAGGACCTAGTGATAGGCGCCGTGTTGCGGAAAGCTCGGCCCTACGGCCTCTCACTGTTACAAGAGTAGTGAGAGCTTTTGAAAATGGAGCATGATGTTGACTATCCGAGAGACGTATATGATCTAGATGCTTCACGCAATCGGAAGCATACTATCGTTGGCCGCCGCTTGCATAACACTGAGATGCTACGGACTACGGTCTACACAACTCGCTACCAGGATCCACGGCTTCCACTTAATGTTAGTATTTCTCTTTCTCTCTTTCTCATCTCTACCGTTTTGATGCTGCCTTGATAGCCGGCCGGTGTGGCCGTGCGGTTCTAGGCGCTTCAGTCTGGAACCGCGTGACCGCTACGGTCGCAGGTTCGAATCCTGCCTCGGGCATGGATGTGTGTGATGTCCTTAGGTTAGTTAGGTTTAAGTAGTTCTAAGTTTTAGGGGGACTGATGACCACAGATGTTAAGTCCCATAGTGCTCAGAGCCATTTGAACCATTTTGCTGCCTTGATACACTCCTGGAAATTGAAATAAGAACACCGTGAATTCATTGTCCCAGGAAGGGGAAACTTTATTGACACATTCCTGGGGTCATATACATCACATGATCACACTGACAGAACCACAGGCACATAGACACAGGCAACAGAGCATGCACAATGTCGGCACTAGTACAGTGTATATCCACCTTTCGCAGCAATGCAGGCTGCTATTCTCCCATGAAGACGATCGTAGAGATGCTGGATGTAGTCCTGTGGAACGGCTTGCCATGCCATTTCCACCTGGCGCCTCAGTTGGACCAGCGTTCGTGCTGGACGTGCAGACCGCGTGAGACGACGCTTCATCCAGTCCCAAACATGCTCAATGGGGGACAGATCCGGAGATCTTGCTGGCCAGGGTAGTTGACTTACACCTTCTAGAGCACGTTGGGTGGCACGGGATACATGCGGACGTGCATTGTCCTGTTGGAACAGCAAGCTCCCTTGCCGGTCTAGGAATGGTAGAACGATGGGTTCGATGACGGTTTGGATGTACCGTGCACTATTCAGTGTCCCCTCGACGATCACCAGTGGTGTACGGCCAGTGTAGGAGATCGCTCCCCACACCATGATGCCGGGTGTTGGCCCTGTGTGCCTCGGTCGTATGCAGTCCTGATTGTGGCGCTCACCTGCACGGCGCCAAACACGCATACGACCATCATTGGCACCAAGGCAGAAGCGACTCTCATCGCTGAAGACGACACGTCTCCATTCGTCCCTCCATTCACGCCTGTCGCGACACCACTGGAGGCGGGCTGCACGATGTTGGGGCGTGAGCGGAAGACGGCCTAAGGGTGTGCGGGACCGTAGCCCAGCTTCATGGAGACGGTTGCGAATGGTCCTCGCCGATACCCCAGGAGCAACAGTGTCCCTAATGTGCTGGGAAGTGGCGGTGCGGTCCCCTACGGCACTGCGTAGGATCCTACGGTCTTGGCGTGCATCCGTGCGTCGCTGCGGTCCGGTCCCAGGTCGACGGGCACGTGCACCTTCCGCCGACCACTGGCGACAACATCGATGTACTGTGGAGACCTCACGCCCCACGTGTTGAACAATTCGGCGGTACGTCCACCCGGCCTCCCGCATGCCCACTATACACCCTCGCTCAAAGTCCGTCAACTGCACATACGGTTCACGTCCACGCTGTCGCGGCATGCTACCAGTGTTAAAGACTGCGATGGAGCTCCGTATGCCACGGCAAACTGGCTGACACTGACGGCGGCGGTGCACAAATGCTGCGCAGCTAGCGCCATTCGACGGCCAACACCGCGGTTCCTGGTGTGTCCGCTGTGCCGTGCGTGTGATCATTGCTTGTACAGCCCTCTCGCAGTGTCCGGAGCAAGTATGGTGGGTCTGACACACCGGTGTCAATGTGTTCTTTTTTCCATTTCCAGGAGTGTATTATCTTGTTACTTCTATTTTTAATTGATAATTGATCACATGTGAAACCTAATATTGTAAACTAGTGCACTCTTTCCTCCCGATTTAAAGGCTTAATAATCGTTCTGCTGTTTTTTTTTCGTAAATCCGTAGTAGAGAATACATTTCATTTAACGCCACGGTTGTGTTACGGTCCTTCTTGTTCACATATACCCCCACGATGAGCTTTGATTAATCGACATTCATACTGCCTGCTTGATTTACGCCGCTTGCTATGATCAAGCCAGACGGATCCAAGGCAACTTGTGTTCTACTTTGTAGCGGAAGTGGTGGGCAAGTCAGGGCTGCCGCCACAACCGCTCATGCTGCTTCTGAAGAGGAGTAGGATGCATGTCAGCAGTGGACTCACCTTATCCTTTCTCTCATCATAGTCATCAACCAATACAATTAAGTGACCTGCACGCTGCCTGTAAATTGCAAAACGGCTTGCACTTAGCAGTCAGTCAGACGGCGTCTGTAGCGTAACGACTATTACTTTACGTCATTCTTTTCCCTAATGCCTTATTTATGCCTGAGGTCAAGAAGAAATCAAGCAAAACTTTCTTTAGAATCTCGGCACGGCTTTCTTTACCTTCGGACACCCTGTTGGGTAATGGCAATTTATTTAGGAGAAACAAGCGAGAGAGCCCCGTTTTGGGTGTTCTACATTAACACTATTACAAATCTCTATTAAAGGCACTCTGCTATGTTCTCGTGAGCCATATAGCTCTGGACGCCCATGGTCCCTAAAATTATTAACCATCCCCTTTGGTTCCTACTATCCGAGTGAATATAAAATATCCAAAATTCCTTTTGACCTAATAGCAAAATTTCTTGCATATAAATCCCCCTTTTGGTTATCTTTCTCTTTTTGAAGTACCAGTAGATTACTGTAGAACACTTGTTTCAACTTTCTGTTATTTCTTTAAAATAACACGTAACTATCACGAAAACTTCACATGAATAAACTATGAACGCTCTTCCGTATGTAACATATACTAAATATTAACTTATTTAGGAATGAAGGGTTTCATTTGATCAACACTATACAATCCTTTAATTACACCTGATGAAGGTTCCATAAGGAGTAACGCTTTGGGATGTACAATCTTATGTACAACATATGGACCTTCAAAGATAAAGAAGAATTTTCTACATTCCTTATTGATCTTCGAACTTTTAGGATGAGATCGTACTAATACACGATCTCCTTTTCTCGTTCGGATGGATAATTCGTAGAATAACATTTTTCTTTCCTTTACATAATACGGTAACCTACTAATTAGGACTCGTATTAGATGACTTTCAATAATTGGTTATCCAATTAATTTAGCACGGTTTAAATGCCATTCGAAATAATTCCTATAACCTCTCCATCGTTTAGAATATGGAGGAGGGTCTAACAACTCTAAAGTTAGGTGTTGTTGTTTTCCTCTTGACCAATAATTTTGTTTAAACTGCTTAACAAAATCATCCCAGTCCCTAAATTCAGTTCTATGCAGTACTGCCCATTCCGCAGCTTCTGCTTCTAAATGTCCTATTACAAATTGAATCCGTTTCTCATTACTCCATTTAGGAGATAATGAAGTTTCAAAAGCTTTTATAAAGATTATAGGGTGAAGTTCGCCTCCTGGTTTGAATACAGGAAATCGACTTGTTACATTTGAATTTGTCGTTATATCATCCAAACATTCTGCGAGAGACATAGTTGGATTTTGTTTAGATTGCAGAGACGGAGTTGCGTCGGATTTGCTTGCCATGATTTCTTTATTTGGATTGTTGTCGTCCAAGCTAGCAAAAACGATGCGACTGTTGTCTCTGATTACATTATTGCTTCTACTACTTGAAATGTTTTCATTATTATCTAATCCCGATAACCGTTTAGTAATTTTCTGTATTCTCATTTCTGTATTGGATACGCGGTTAGCTAATATCGATTCTTCACTGTGTTCACGATGTGAACGCTCTGTACCTACGTCAATGTTATTATCTTTGGCAGTCTCAAGGTTACGGCATATTTCAGTAATTAAAAATTTCATGTTTTCTATTTCAGTATGATCTTTTTCTACTTGATGAGTTAATGTCTCTAATTCTACATTATCTATTGAAGAAATCTCTACAGGTTTGGTAGAGACCTCTTTAATAGATTCTAATAATTCTCTACGAACAGTTTCTGTTTGCATAGAAAATTCATCTCGTAACTTATCGTTATTTTTCCCTATTTCATTTACAACTAAGACATTGACATTATCTAGTCTCTTGGTTAAGTCAGTAATATCATTTCGCATGCGAGCTTTTTCCTCACGCGATTCCTGGATATGTTCTTCTAACCTTTTACAATTATCCGCAATCTTATTACTAAGTCCTACTAATTTTTCCTGCATTTCAACTTTAGAAGCCTCTGTTTTATCACTTAATTCTCGACTGGTTTCATTAAGATGTTCCTGTAACCTGTCTATAGATTTTTTTAGCTCCCCTTTTAATCTAGCAGTAGATTCTTCGTTAGATTGATTTAATTTAGCGATTGCCCTAAAAAGGGATCTCATGCTCCTATCGGATATAGACTGCTCTTCGTCTGACATTTCACTTCCCGACATTATTGTAAGATATTAACTAGTTACACACGCAGACTTGTAATCAACAATCCTGTAAAAGCACACTCCCTATGTACAACACTCCACTTCCAACTTGAAACAAACTCACCGGACACTAATATTTTAGTTTGTAGTTCCCGATGATCGGTGTGCTGCTATGGGCTGCAGATGTAACAGCCGTCGATGCAGCCGCTGAGATGCGACCCCGTTTCCGCAACCGGCAGGACGCTGAGTCGAACACCGGAGACGTGCAACCACGCCCGGCACCGCCGTAGACAGGCGAAGCCCTCAGCAACACCTCTAATACCAGCCGGAGGAACGCCCCGCAGCTGACGTACTGGGCCTATTAGTTTAGGGAGAAAAAAGGTTGTCGGGGTTTGCAGCGTTCAGCTGCTGCCCAACAGATGCGCCTTCTCGTGGAACAACTGCGTGACCCTACTGCTTGGCTGCGCTCCGTCAGATGCCCACACCCGCGAAGTCGCCGCTGGCTGGTGAAGGCTCCACGAAAACTCGCGTTGACTTCCGAAGGACTCCTGATGTTTTGTTTCGTACCTGTGTGCCTTAGTTGCACACAAGTCCTGTTTCTAAGGTCGCCACGGTGTAGCGTAACGACGTAAGTTTTTTATAACCGATTTTCGTTTGATATATGACCATGTGCAGACTTCGTCACCTACGTCCGTTACAACCCACTTCAAAATGATTTATATTCTTTTTAAATTGTCATAGAAAGGTTCTTGAACGAAACTGTAAAACATCAGTTGAGTCGTATGCAAAGAATTACATCACTTGGGCCAATTGGTTTTCGTAAACTTTTTCGATTTAAATTTCGTTTGTTTCTCCTCAGAAATTATATTGACACACGTTATCTTGATTTAATCGATATCAGAATCACACATTGAATAAACCTTTGAGATTCAAAGTTTCGATGAACGCTGTCAGAATTCAATAATCTTGTCAAATATATTATTAATCCGTTCACATAATTCTTCAT
The DNA here is from genome assembly GCF_021461385.2 of Schistocerca piceifrons. Taxonomy (NCBI): domain Eukaryota; kingdom Metazoa; phylum Arthropoda; class Insecta; order Orthoptera; family Acrididae; genus Schistocerca; species Schistocerca piceifrons. The sequence continues at coordinate 269,921,926 of NC_060144.1, read as the reverse complement.
AAATAAATCCTCAGAACACGTGTTTCAACTTTAGTAGCATCCACTATTTTATTAGCTTCCTACACATACAGATGTGAACTTGACCGTTGACAAACTAGGACTGACTTTTCAATAAGACTAAGCTCTCTATGACGTCATTGTTGCACAAAAAGAGTACAAAGAAATTCATTTTTAATTTTTAGAAGCACGACGCAACAACTCGGTTCCAGGATCTTCTGTTGCTCCTTTGCTGTCGACCCGCGACGTATTGCGGCCAGCAATTTCCTCTCTGGTCGCGGCAGCGAAGATGCTGTCTCCGTTCGTTGCGCCGCCCTCTCCGTACATGAAACATAAAAAAATACAAAACTTTTAGATAATTCACAGCTGTTACAAATATTAAGAAAAATACATAAACAAAACTAAATTAAACTTATATTCACCTGCAAACTGGGCTGACACTGGTGGATGGGTGACGTTTAATTTCGTCCCACGACACGTCATTCCTCACTTAGGTGGGACGTGTAGAATTAACGGTAACAGAAGATGAACCAAGTACAGTAACACATTGCTCGCAGGCTGCTGCCCAACCTGGTGGCGACCATACTGGTGAGCACGTACGTGCTGCCGCGGCTCGGCTCCGGACCCCTGTGGAAGCCGCTGCTGGGACAGCACGCCGAGCTCTGCAGGAGACACATGTGGAGGAACTTCCTCTTCGTGCATAATTACTACGGCTTCCCCGACATGGTGAGTCTGACTCTGGTCACACTGTGCCGAAAGTAAATGGTGTGTTGCTGGTTTTGAATAGTACCAAATATTCTACAGTAGTGGTCGTCAAACGTTTTTGATCAAGAGCCAATATTGACATTGTAGGGATGCACTGTGGGGTGCATATGCACCGACCTTAATATTTATTGGTAAGCTATATAAATTAAAAAGTTTTGATTTCCCAGTAAACTACTGTAATAAAAGCGCGATAAGTTGAATGAGTGCCCCCAACCACTGATCGTGGAGCTGTCACCATTCAGAACGCTTGGTGTCTCGTGTCGACTGTTCTATGTTTCAGACTGCTGCCAACGTCAGTGAGTCAGAAGTTACGAGGCTGCAATTGCCTGTCGAAATGTTGCTGGTTTTTTTGTGTTTTTCACGTAGGCTAAATTGTTTGCTAGGGGAGGAACATCCACACGGTCTTTAATGAAACCACAGAGAAAGAAATCCAGTGGAGTGAAGCCTGGAGAACGAGATGGCCATGCGATTGGCCTTCCACGGAAGCCTCGAACTTCCGCGAGGAAATGAGGTGGTGCTCCGTCTTGCTGGTGGTAAAGCATCCCATCTTATCTTTATCGATCTGTGGAATTTAAAACTTTTCAAGCATATCTAGATACAAAATACTAGTAACAGTTTCCTCCTAGAAGAAAAAAATGGCTAAGAGCACAAAACTCTGGGGCTGTTACGAACGTTGAATATGGATTGTCGCTGCCCCATATTCTGCAGTTGTTGGTGTTCACCAAGTCACTGATATGAAATGTTTACTCATCATTCAAGATTATTGTGTTTAGGAATGTCCTGTCGTCCTTCATCCGATGCAAAATTTCTGCACAGAATGCCTCACGAGGAACCTCATCTGCATCACTGATATGCTGTGCCATCGTGACTCTGTATGGTTTCATGTAAAAACTTCTAAGCAGTACTCACCAAACAATCTTTTGTGGAATGCCACTCTCGCGAGACGCAAATCACGTTGATTTTTGTGAGCTGCGGGCAAAGCTCTCCCTAAGCTGTTCGACATACTCATCAACACGCGGGTGACTTGGTGATTTATCATGTCGCAGTGAGTAACCTGTCTCCACAAAATTATTTGCCAAGAGTAAATTGTACGCTTTGTTGGAGGTTCTTTAGCGTATTCGCTGGGAAATTTACGCCGAGCAGTTGTTGCAGAGTTCGTTTCATCAAACCAAAACACAGTGAGCATGCTCCGCGCAAGTGAAAGCAGCCATATATAACTGTGCAGTTCACTGGTGCTCCTGGTGGCGGAATGAGGTACTGATGCACTAGGTGAATCAAACTTGAGGTTATTTGCTACAGAATGACAGATCTACCAATTTTGTAGGTTACCTCAATAAATTTCCATATCATTCCAAAGTTGGAAATCCTTTTTGTCTCAACCTGTATTACAACAGCCTTTATTGGATTTCGTATTCCTTGTTATAAATTGTACTGCATTTGAAGATGACCATCTCTATAATAGTTATTAACGAATCCAGGTTACTTCTGTGTCAAAATTAATACCATAGCATCTGACTGGTACGAAGAGCACACACCTGTGAGTTGTCAGTACTGGAAGACAAACAACAAAACATTTCCTCTCCTACGTCCTTACACGCAGTGGCCGCGCTATTTACCTCTCGGCCCCTGAGGTAAGTGGCAAGCTTTACTCAACTCATTGCCGAATTCAGAGACGTCAGTTGATCAGATCTTAAAATGTTACTGTCAGTGTAACTATTTTTCTTTGTTACTGAGCGAGTAAACTACATTCCTAAGAAGCTGTTAATGATAGTTGATGTTCCTAGATTTGGATGTTAGTTGCCAGATGCTTGTTATTATAAAATACGACTGAGAAACGCTGACTGCGCGAAAATTCGATTCGGACCGCATGCGGACCGCGAGCCGCAGTATGACGAACAATTCTCTAGAGATTTAAAAAAATAGTGTCTGGCGCATATCTAGTTACAAGCGCACGAGAGACGGCGCTGATCACCTAAAATTAGAGTTAGCTTTTTATAAACTGCTTTACATGGATCATTAAAGGAAATAATTTGCTGTTTGTCAAGATATGTATATCTATACTCCGCAACCACCTAACGGTGTATACTGGAAGGTACTTGAGGAACAGCTGTCTGCAGTCCTTTCCACTCTCCCCATCACCACTCTGTGCCTGTTCAGTTCGTGAATGGAGCGTGGAAAGGATGATTGTGGGGTAAAAGTCCATGTTAGCTCTAATGTCTCGCGTTTTGTAGCTGTGGGTATTTTTCGACACGTATGTCTGAGCACCTGTAGTGTAGGGATAAGGTCTTTCATTAGTAATCAAAACGTCCTCAGTCCCGAATTCGAAACCCACCACTGCTTAAACTTTGGGTATTAATCAGCATTGGTGGCAGAAGACTTCCAGCATAAGAAATCACCTTCATTCTGCCAACGGCCTTATCAAAGAGAGCGGAGGAGTGGACAGAGGTTCAGGGCACTCTGTTGTCCTTGGGCTGGGAAAATGTTCCTAAAGACAGAAGATGGTGAAGGCAATTAGAACCACTGCAGTAAAGACACATAGCATGTATCCACAGGACATTTGGCCTGTAATTGCAAAAAGTGTCGTGATGATAACTGCATTGGCGAAAGATTCCGGAATAGTCCCCCATTCGGATCTCCGGGAGTGGACTGCAAAGGGAGACGTGACCATGAGAAAAGACTGAATAACCAACGAACGGATAGCGGTCTACGAGTCGCGGCGTGGAATTTCTGAAGCTTGAACGTGGTAAGGAAACTAAAAAATCTGAAAAGGAAAATGCAAAGGCTGAATCTAGATATACCAGGTGTAGAAGTATGAAACCGGAATTTCCCTACAGATGGTGCTAGACGTCAGTGTAGGGCCCGTGAGACCGCTGCTGCAGCTCCATCTGTTTCCTGTAACGATCCAGTGGCGAAACGCACCACTCTTAGCTTGATCCTCTCCGTCTCTTCTGTTAATCGAGCCAGGTCAGAGCCCCAGACTCTTGGGCGGTATTGAATAATCTGTCGAAGAAGTTTTTTGATACCCACTTCTTTCGTGACTGAAGAACATTTCTTTAAGATACTTCCAGTGAATCTCAACCCGGTTTCTGCTTTCCCTACATTATGTTTTATGTAGTCATTCCACCTTAGGTCATTCCAGATGGTTACTAACAAAAATTTTACAGTAGATGCTGCTTCTAGTGACTTGTCATCAATAGTGTAAACTTACCGTAGTAAACTTCTTCGCCTATTTATGAGCAGTAGATAGCATCTATTTACCTTCAGGGTCAACTACCAGTCTGTGCATCAATAACTGATCCTCTGCAGGTTTTTCTACAACTCACTAGTCCTCTGACGTGGACGCTGTCTTATAGACAACTGCATCATCCAAAAACAGACTCATGATCTTCCTAAGTTATGCAATAGATCAGTTTATAAATACTGTAATCAGTAACGGTTCTATCTAGCTTCCTTGGGGTGAAGTGACTGCGGAACAAATTATGGAAAAAGGACGGAGGACGGAATATCAGGTCTTGTCCATGTGTCATTGAATAAAGAGGCTGAGATAGCAGTGGACTAAAATTTAAATACAGTAACGGGAAAAAATCGCAACATCAAGAAAGAGATTTGTGTCATAAAGGAATGTTGGTGTGCGTGTTTCTACATGTGAACGGTTACGACTATTAAATTTCGCGCCAGTCTCGTAAGAGTGGAGCTAGTAGTGCCACCATGAGAATGCAAGTGAGGTTTGCTATAAATACACGCTGTAACGGTCGTGAGCGTAAGTTACCTTTGGGATTGTACGTGGTGAGTTGTTGGTCAAGAATGCTTTTAAGGCGCGAGGGACACCATTATCAACATCTCAATGAACAAGATCGTATAACAGGGCTACAAGAAGCTGGATTCCTTCTGCGATATTGCAGAAAGACTTGGCTGGAATGTAGCCACCAAGCGAGGTGGCGCAGTTTTTGACACATTGGACTTGCGTTCAGGAGGACGACGGTTCAAACCCACTTCCGGCCATTCAGATATAGGTATTCCTTGATTTCCCTAAATCGCACCAGGCAAATGCCGGGATGGTTCCGTTGAAAGGGAAAGGCCGATTTCCTTCCTCATCCTTGACGCCATCTCATGTTGTGCTCCATCTGTAATGTACACGATGTCGACGGGACGTTAAATCAAATCTTCCTTCCTTTCTTGGAATGGAGGCACTGTACGGTGGTGACGAGTACGTACGGTTGTGTGAAGACCGGACTCTGGTACGCCACGTGGCACTACCGACAGGGAAGGCCATCGTGTTCGGCGTATGGCTATGCCGCATCGTACTGTATCTGCAGCAGCAATTTGAGTAGTAGTTGTCAGCACAGTGACACAACGAACTGTTACGAACCGGTAATTGCAAGGACAGTTCCGAGCCAGATGCCCTGCAGCGTGCATTCCACTGCCCAAAACCGCCGCCATTTGCTACTTCTGTGGTGTCAACCGGGAGCTCTATTGTGTTTTCTAATGAAAGCTGGTTCTGTCTCGGTGCCAGTGATGGCCGCTTGTTGATTAGGAGGCCAGTTGAGGCCCTGCAACTAACCTGTTTGCATGCTCGACACACTGGAGATACACCTGGATTTATGGTCTGGGGTGCGATTTCGTATGAGAGCAGGAGCAAAATTGGTTCAAATGGCTCTAAGCACAATGGGACTTAACATCTAAGGTCATCAGTCCCCTAGACGTAGAATTACTTAAACCTAAGGAGATCACACACATCCATGCCCGAGGCAGAATTCGAACCTGCGACCGTAGCAGCAGCGCGGTTCCAGACTGAAGCGGCTAGAACCGCTCGGTCACAAAGCAGGAGCACTCTCGTGATTACCCCACGCATGTAGTGTTGTTTTCCACGGGATAATGCTCACACACATACCACTGTTGCCTTGGCCTGCTCGATCACCGGATCAGTCTTCAAGGGAGCACATGTGGGACATCATCGGACCACAACTCCAGCGTCATTCACAAAAAACATTACCCGTCCCTGTATTGAGCGACCAAGTGCAGCAGGCATGGAATTCTATTCCACGAACTGTCATTCGGCACCTGTAAATCACTATGCATGCGTATTTGCGTGCTTGCATTCGACATTCTGGCGGTTACATTGGCTATTACTGTACCAGAATCTCGTATTTGCAATGCTGTATCTTGCGCTTACCTTAACCTGAGGCTATGCAGTGTTAATCACTTACATATGTTACCTACACAACTGTATTCCCAAAATTCAATTATTCTCCCTTAATTAGTTTTTGGTCATGCGATTTTTTCCGTCACTGTAGATATAGTGTGAAGTTTCGTTTTCATCTGCTAGATCTTAATAGAGAACTGAAACTGAAGTGTTTAGTGTACGTAATAACATTCGGAAGAGCTACTGGAAAAATATCTCAAAAATAAGATGCACGACACAAAAACCAAAATCTATGATAAAAACACACACACACACACACACACACACACACACACACACACACACACACATGCACATACACACACACACGGACACACATGCAAGTTCATATTTACACTACTGGCCACTAAAATTGCTACACCACGAAGATGATGTGCTATGGACGCGAAATTTAACCGACAGGAAGAAGATGCTCTGATATGCAAATGATTAGCTTTTCAGAGCATTCACACAAGGTTGGCGCCGGTGGCGACACCTACAACGTGCTGCCATGAGGAAAGTTTCCAACCGATTTCTCATACACAAACAGCAGTTGACCGGCGTTGTCTGGTGAAACGTTACGCCTCGTGTAAGGAGCAGAAATGTGTACCATCACGTTTCCGACTTTGATAAAGGTCGGATTGTAGCCTATCCCGGTTGCGGTTTATCGTATCGCGACATTGCTGCTCGCGTTGGTGGAGATCCAATGACTGTTAGCAGAATATGGAATCGGTGGGTTCAGGAGGGTAATACGGAACGCCGTGCTGGATCCCAACGGCCTCGTATCACTAGCAGTCGAGATGACAGACATCTTATCCGCATGGATGTAACGGATCGTGCAGCCACGTCTCGATGCCTGAGTCAACAGATGGGGACGTTTGCAAGACAACAACCATCTGCACGAACAGTTCGACGACGTTTGCAGCAGCATGGACTATCAACTCGGAGACCATGGCTGCGATTACCCTTGACGCTGCGTCACAGACAGAAGCGTCTGCGATGGTGTACTCAGCGATGAACCTGGGTGGACGAATGGCATAACGTCATTCTTTTGGATGAATCCAGGTTCTGTTTACAGCATCACGATGGTCGCATCCGTGTTTGGCGACATCGTGGTGAACGCACATTGGAAGCGTGTATTCGTCATCGCCATACTGGCGTATCACCCGGCATGATGGTATGGGGTGCCATTGGTTACACGTCTCGGTCACCTCTTGGTCGCATTGACGGGAATTTGAACAGTGGACGTTACATTTGAGATGTGTTACGACCCGTGGCTCTACCCTTCATTCGATCCCTGTGAAACCCTACATTTCAGCAGGATAATGCACGACCGCATGTTGCAGGTCCTGTACGGGCCATTCTGGATACAGAAAATGTTCGACTCCTGCCCTGGCCAGCACATTCTCCAGATCTGTCACCAATTGAAAACGTCTGGTCAATGGTGGCCGAGCAACTGGCTCGTCGCAATACGCCAGTCACTACTCTTGATGAACTGTGGTATCGCGTTGAAGCTGCATGGGCAGCTGTACCTGTACACGCCATCCAAGTTCTGTTTGCCTCAATGCCCAGGCGTATCAAGGCCGTGGTTGTTCTGGGTACTGATTTCTCAGGATCTATGCACCCAAACTGCGTGAAAATGTAATCACATGTCAGTTCTAGTATAATATATTTGTCCAATGAATACCCGTTTATCATCTGCAGTTCTTCTTGGTGTAGTAATTTTAATGGCCAGTAGTGTATCTCAACTCATTTTATTGACCAATCTCTCACATCGCACTCTACCTTTCTCACTGTCTGTAAGAAAACGGCCATTTTGTGGGCTTGGGGGTGTGTGGAATCGGCAGGAATAACATTTACTTGTTTTAAGTCAGTATTACTCTGCACGCGCATGCGCGCGACCACCAGCTGAGCTCGCTGCGTCGGTGCCCGCGGCGCCCAGTTACGACTCAGCGACAGCGACCCACCTGTCTGGCCTGTTTGTGTGGCCTATCGGCAAAACGTTAGTAGAAGTGACGCAGTCTTACGACTATGTAGTGTAGTACTAACATTTTAAGTTTGACAAGGTCAATATCCGGCATGTTTTAATTTTAATTTTATATTGTGACACTTCTGAAGAAGGCTACATTATTATAGCCGAAACCTAGGTAAAGTTTATTTGCTTATGCAACTCGGGGCTGAAATTTATAAATAATTAATAAGAGAAGTTAGGAGTTTTGGCGCCTAGCACCTGAACGTGCCAACCAATCAGAAGCAAGTTCAGTGCAATTGGTGGACTCTCCCACGGGATCGATACATACTGTACCACCTGTCGCTTGTACCTCATTCCACTTTTGTACCATTTGTACTTCACGTGTATCAAGCTGCATCAAGGTGAGCTTCTAGCAAAATAAAATACCGGCGGCCACAGCGAGGAATATCACAATCTTTCTTTCTTTCTTTCTCGGGTCCTTTGTCCCGTCCAACGCGGGTTCGGCTTTGTTATTACGGATTTGAGAGTGTTAATTGCAGAGGGTTGCCGGATGCCCTTCCTGACGCCACCCCAAACCCCCCGGAACGGAAGTAGTGTACCCCAGCTGTCTGCGTCTGTTGTAAGTCATGAAATAGTGCGAACGTTTTCAAATGTCTGTGAGTCGTTTAAGTGAGGCGGAACTTGGGGACCAGCCAGGTATTCACCTAGCGGGATGTGGAAAACCGCCTAAAAACCACATCCAGGCTGGCCGGCATACCGGCCCTCGTCCTTAATCCGCCGGGCGGATTCGATCCGGGCCCGGCGCGCCTACCCGAGTCCAAGAGGCAGCGGATTAGCGCTCTCGGCTACTCAGCCAGGAATATCACAATGTTCAATGTTAATAACGTCTGTTTTATTTAAAGAACGTTGAAAGTTTTCTCATAAACGATTCAGGGTCTTTATTTTTCAGTACCCTCTCGTAATTATGATTTATTTACGTTGATGTCTGTATGAGGGATATTGAAATACCGATAAATTAAAAAAATGATAATGTAAGCATAGGTGTGATGTCTGCAACGCAAATTTCAAAGTTTTGCAGCAGTTTACGCTTTTGCGGAACAGCAGTCTCACGTCCACTTCAACGAGGATGAGACAGACATTCAGACCCAAAAAGCGGGTGCGCGCCTGCAGTGTAAATCGCTGGGCTCCGCTCCACCCAGATGGAGAGCGGACGCCATTTGGCGCTTGTTCGTGGCGTCAGTGGGGGCGGAGTTGGCCGCTGTGTGTGCTAAGCGGATGCTGGCCGCTGTTCCACCCCCCACCCCCTTTCTCTTTCGCTCCCACCTCCCCCCTCCCCCACCCATCCCTGCCCCCTTAACCCGTTCCTCTGCACAAAGCCGCTGTTTGAGTGCAATATTATAGCGGGCGCGCGAGCAATTACACGCCTTAATACGCCCTCTAATTCCTGGAGCCGGCTCAGTGTTCTGGAGCCGCGCTCGAGTTACGGAAATGTTCTGCTGGAGTCGCGTAATGAAATCTTTTGGCCCCGACGCGCTGCGGAGGCAACACAGACCGATGTCGAGAGCGCAAATTAGAATCACCGGCGCCGCTTAAAAGCGCGCCGAGCCCTGGGCTCCGGGCCGGCGACAAACGCTCTCTCGGCCCGCGTTAGTTGCGTGGGACTTTACTAGACTCCGCCGGTCTGTGCTGGGACTCTGCGGGCCGGCACGCGGCGCGTGTTACTGCTCGACGTATTACTGCCTGGCGTCCTCTGCTCTCGTGTCGTGACGTCACATGCGGTTCCGACTACTGTTGCAGCAGACTGTCCACTTGCCATATAAATAGTTCTAAAAATATGTAGCATTTTATGCACCATACAATTCTGCACCCGAAGAATCACCAATATATTCCGAACAGTATATATACCGACGAAAAAAAATCGCAACCAAAAGGAGGAGTTGTGCGACGTAAACGATAGTGGACGGTGTGTTTATACGTGTGAAAGATGATGTCTATTCAAATTTCACGCCAGTAGCGTCACTAGAACGACGCAAATCAGGCTTGCTTTAAATACGGCCTTTAATGGTCGTGAGCGTTAGTGACCTTTGAGAATGTCTATGGTGAGCTGATGTTAGTCAAGAATAGCTTTAAGGCGACAAAGACGCTATCATCAACACCTCACTAAGTTTGAACGAGGTCGTGCAATAGGACTGCGAGAAGTTGGATGTTCCTTCTTAGGAGGAAGGTAGCCACTGTATATGACTGCAGGTTCGCTGGTCACGAGAATGTGCTGTCGCTAGAAGACTGGGCTCCGGACGATCATGCGGCACTACTCACAAGGGGAGACCACGACGTTTGGAACGCGGATTTACTGCAGACTTCGTACACTCGTAGTACTCCATGAGGACAACAAAATGTGTAAGCAGAAGCGCGTACTTCTCAAGCGTTATTGAGAAAATCGCAAGATAATTTTGTTCGTCAAATATATACATGCACGTAACCAGTTTTACCATGAAGCGGCGGCAGCCGAGTGGCCGCCGGCACGGTAGCTCAGCGTGTTCGGTCTGAGGGTCAGCCGGCACGGTAGCTCAGCGTGTTCGGTCAGAGAGCCGGTTGGCTTCTGTAATAAAAAACTGAGTGGAAGGATCAACCACCGAACTTGAACAGGATGTCTTACGATGTCCGCAACGACCAATCACAACGATCAATAACGAACAAAATGAAAAAAAAGAGGGTCAGCTACCCTCTGTAATGAAAAAAAAAACTGAGTTAATGGATCAACAACGAAGTGAAACGGGTGTCTTTCGACGTCCGCGCCGAAAAGATACAACAAACGAAAACGAACAAAATCAGATTTAAAAAAAATTGGTTAGCGTTCAACCCCCGTAATCGCTGAATCGATGGATCAAGTCCTGTTCGTCAGTTTCTTTTTTTATTTTCAACACAGTCATTCCCTTTACTATTTATATTACAATTGATATAATGGGTTCAAAATGGCTCTGAGCACTATGCGACTTAACTTCTGAGGTCATCAGTCGCCTAGAACTTAGAACTAATTAAACCTAACTAACCTAAGGACATCACACACATCCATGCCAGAGGCAGGATTCGAACCTGCGACCGTAGCGGTCACGCGGTTCCAGACTGAAGCGCCTTTAACCGCACGACCACACCGGCTGTCTGATATAAGGGGAAAACTACGTGTAATTGGATGGACTTTTATTAAATTTACAATGTTATTTGGCTGTCTACAAATTTTTATTATCACAAATAATATATTATTCATAACTATCGACTAGTAAACGACCAAACGCATAAAGTGATACTGAAAATGTATGCTTGTCCGTGATCTGAGAAATCCCTTATACCTGGAAGGAGCCCGAAACTACATGTTACCTACAAGTGTTGACCGGCACACATGGCTTTCGGAAGATGTTCATTTAATCGTCGCTTTCGACATTACAAGTACAAGTTGCAGGATGGTATTTTTCGTCGAAACATGGAAAACATAAAGTTATGAATATTATATTATTTGCGATAATAAAAATTTGTAGATTGCCAAATAACATTGTAAGTTTAATAAAAGTTCATCCGATTACACGTATTTTTCCCATTATATCAACTGTAATATAAATAGTAAAGAAAATGACTGTTTTGAAGAAAAAAAAAACTGACCGTCGGGACTCGATCCAGCGATTACGGGATTTGAACGCTAACCATTCGGCTGCCGCAGCTTCATGGTAAAAGGGGCCACGCGCAGGTATATATTTGACGACCAAAATTATCTTACGAGTTCCTCAATAACGCTTGAGAAGTACCCGCTACTGCTTACACATTTTGTTGTCCTCATGGCGTTCTACGAGTGTACGAAGTTTGCAGTAAATCCGCGTTCCAAACGTCGTGGCCTCCCCTTGTCAGAGGGAAAACCGTCGTGTTCGGCGTATGGCTGTGGCGCATCGTAACTATGTCTGCAGCAGCAGTTTCTGCAGCAGTAGGCACCACAGTGACGCAGTGCTCTGTTACAAACCGGTCACTTCAAGGACAGCTCTGGGCCAGACGCTCTGTAGGGTGCATTCTACTGACGCCAAACCACCAGAGATGTAAAACGGGAGCTCAAGGACAGAGTGGAGGTCTCTTGTATTTTCTAGTTAAAGCTGGTTCTGCCTCACTGCCAGTGATGACCTTTTGTTAGTCAGGAAGACGCCAATTGAGGACTTCCATCCAGCATGTCTGCGTGTAGACGACTGGACCTATGCTTGGAGTTGTGGTCTGGGGTACGATTTCGTCTGGTAGCAGGAGCACTCACTCGGTTGTCCCACGCGCCACGACTGTAGATCTGTACATCAACCTGGTGATTGGAGCTGTTGTGCTGTCATTCATTCCGGGAGGTGTTTTCTGCCGCGCGGGATTAGCCGAGCGGTCTAGGGCGCTGCAGTCATGGACTGTGCGGCTGGTCTCGGCGGAGGTTCGAGTCCTCCCTTGGGCACAGGTGTGTGTATTTGTCCTTAGGATAACTTAGGTTAAGTAATGTGTAAGCTTAGGGACTGATGACCTTAGCAGTTAAGTCCCATAAGATTTCACAAATATTTTAACATTTTTTGGTGTTTTCGAACGGATAATGGTCGCCCACATGCCAGGGTTGTAACCCAACATGCGCTACAGAGTATCGACATATTGCCTTGGTCTTCTCCATCATCAGATCTGTCTCCAATCGAACACATACGGGACATCATCGGAGGCCAATTCCAGCGTCATTTACAACCAGAATTAACCGTCCCTGTACTGACCGACCAAGTGCAAGAGGCATGGAACTGCATCCCTCAAACTGACATCCGGCACCAGTACAACACAATGCATGCAAGTATGCATGCTTAATACAGCATTCTAGCTTTTTCGCCACTTGTTAATGTACCAGCATTTTACATTTGGAATAGCTTACCTCGCGATTACATTAACCTGTGATCCTGCAATGTTAAATACTTAAATACGATACCTAGAGAAATGTATTCCAGATAAAATTTCCTTACTTTACATTAATTATTTTTTGATGTTGCGACTATTTTCCGTCAGTGTATTATGTAGCGCATAAATGTGTAGATCCTGAAATATTTACGAATCTAGAATTTTATCAATCTTCAGCTACTGTATTGCTGTTTATTGAAATAACCAGCAACCAGCTGCACAAAAGAAGTTTGAACTCCTTTACCCATTTCAGCATCGAATGCCCTTCTTCAGAAGGTTACAACTGTTGCACGACACTCGCAGATAATACAGTTATTGTAACCTTTTGAAGAAGTACGCTAGGTGCCTGAGTCCGGTAAGGAAATAACACTTCTTCTGTGTAGCTGGTTGCTGATTATTTCAATAAAAATTTAAAAACACTGCGTAGAACGCAACCTCATGTTTAACAACAACTGTTGAAAATGGCAGTCTCTAGTATTCATTTATGTGATACTAACATCGATCAGTAGACCGACCAAATAACCTCATGTGTTTCTTGATGCCCTATCCTGTAGGTAGAACATCCTCCGCAACCTCATTTGGCAATGGATGCGCACCGCTATACCATCTCTGCCATATATTAGTAAAGCCTCAACTGTAAAGACCCTGTGACAAAGTGCGTTACACAAAGCCGTTCGGTGTTGCATTGGAGCTGAAATAGCTGCCCCTAACTGCATTCGCTGGCAGCTGTAGCCACGACCGCCAGCAAGTTTGGATCTTAGGCCGGTATTACACTATCAAATTTCTTTGTCAAAGATTTGATCAAAGATGTAATCAGATATTCCGTCAAATGTATTTGACAAAGATCTTTGACGTAGCGCTAGAAGGGGTATTACACTGTCATCATATTTTTCGCCAAAGTTAAAGATGGCTGACAACAACTTGTTATTAACCGCAGCAGTTACATGTACCACAATTGCACTGTGTGCACGGGCGGAAGAGAAGCGGGGAAAAAAAGGAAACAAACCTGGGCGAAGCTGTGGGTTTTACGACGACATGATAAAAGCATTCAACAAAACTTGTTACGTGAGCTTTTAGTGGAGGACGTCAAGTCGTACATCAATTACTTAAGAATGGATGAGCATACATTTCTGTATGTGCTCAATGAAATGTATCCTCATATCACAAAGCACAAATTCACATAAGAACTGCTACATCTGCAGAAGACAGGCTCACTGTAACACTCCGATTCCTTGCTACAGGGGAGGGTTGGGTTAGGTTAGGTTAGGTCAGGTCAGGTCAGGTCAGGTCAAGTCAGGTCAGGTCTCCAACCTTCTTAATCATTTTTGTATTCAGCGTGCCTCACGTTGTAAAGCGCCTCATCAGCTTCATACATCTCTATTAATTTTGTAGTTGTTGGCATACACCAATTGTATTTACCGCCAATGTTTATAAAAACACTACAGACGACAGAATGCTGCAGAGATATTAGCGCTCCATGCGGTAACATGTCACACTGCAGTGAACAGAAGACAAGCGACTTCTTTGATCAAATCTACAGCGAGGCCCTAGATTGGATCACATATTGGACGACATTTGACAAATTTCCCTATTACACCATCAAATACCTTTGACAAAGATATTGGATAAAAATATTTGACAAAGAAATTTGATAGTGTAATACCGGCCTTACGGCGGTTGCAGTGCCTGACGCACACACACCAGCTGGGCATCGACATGCAGCTGTTCGTGGCGGGCCTGCCGCTCCTTTACTTGTTGTGGCGCTGGCCTCGCATCGGCCTGTACTCGCTGGCGGCCGTCGCAGGTGCCTCCACCGTGCTCAGGGCGTACGTCACCTACACACAGCGGCTGTCCACAGTCATCTACTTTGGCGCCAAGTAAGTACATGACATATCAGGTCTGTTTTATAGACACATTTATTTTTAAACAGCCAGCCGGATGACTTTTTAGTCACGATAGTGATGAAATTTAATTGTTGTGGTTTCGACACTACTCTAACCTGTGCATCCTCTTTATCTCTACACGCCTACCGCAACCTACATCCGTTTCAACCTGCTTATTGTATTCGCAGTTTGGACTCCCTCCACAATTTTTACGCTTATCACTCCCCACCATTACCTAATCGCCCATTCCTTGAAAGGTCAAGATGTGTCCCATCATCTGATCCCAAATTGTTCCATAAATATCTTTTCTCCCAATTCGATTCAGTACCTCTTCATTAGTTACTCGATTTACTCATTTAATCTTCAGCATTCTTCGGTGACACTACATTTCAAAAGCCTCTATTCTCTTTCTCTCTAAAGTACTTATTGTTCATGCTCCACTTCTGTACAAGGCTACTCTCCACAAAAGACTTCCTAACACTTAAACTTACATTCGATGTGAACAAATTCCTTTTTTCCAGAAATGCTTTCCTCGAGGTAGTCTGAAATTTATATCCTCTCTAGTCTGGTCATCATCAGTTATTCTGCCACTCACAGAGCAAAACCCATCTACTACTTTTAAACTCATTTCCTAATCTTTTCCTCATTATTTCCTGATTTAACTCAAATACATTTTATTACACTTGTTCTGGTTTTCCTGATATTCATCTTTTCAAGACACCATCCATTTTATTCAACTGTTCTTCCAAATCTTCTGCTGTGTATGACAGAATTACAATGTCAAAGACAAACGACACACTTTTTACTTCTTGCTGAACTTTCATTCCATTCCGAAATTTCACCTTAGTTTCCTTTATTGCGTGTTCATCGTACGGACTGAATAACAATGCTACATCCTGTCTCACTCACTTCTCAACTACTACTTCCCTTTAATGTCCTTAGACTATTGTAACTGTAGTCTGTTTTCTATACAAGTTGTACTTTCGCTCCCTATGTTTTAGACCTGCTGCCTTCAGTATTCCGAAGAGTGTGTTCGAATCAACATTGTCAATAGGTTTCTCTAAGTCTATAAAATCTACAAATGTAAGTTTGTCTTCGTTTAAACTATTTACTAAGGCAGCTTGTAGCGCCACGTTTCCCTACGTTTCTCTGGACCCTATACTGTTCTTCATGGGATCGGTTTCTACCAGTCTCTCCATTGTTCTGTAAATAATTCGTGTCAGTACTGTGGAAGCATGGTTTATTAAACTGAAGGTTCGATAATATTCACACCTGTCAGCACTTGCTATCTGCCGGAATGGGACTGTCATATTCACCTTGAAATATGAGGGTGTATCACTTGTCTCATATACCTTACACACTAGTTGGAATAGTTTGTCACGGCTGGTCCTCCCAATGAGCTCAATAACTCTGAGGGAATATCTTCTGCTTTAGGGGCCTTCTTTCAACTTACATCTCTCAGTGATCTGTCAAATTTTTCTCACAGTATCATATCTCCCATCTCATCTTCAACTGCTTTCTCATCCCTTTCTACAATATTAACTTCAAGTTTATTTCCATTGTGCTGCTCTTCTATATAATCCTTCCACCTTTCAATTCTTCCTTATTTGCTTAGTACTGTATTGACATCCGAATTGTTGATTTTCGTACAGATCCTTCTGTTTCTTTTTCCAAAGGTCTCTTTAATTTTGATATAGTCGGCACCCATGTCTCCTCTAGTTGCGCATGCTTCGGAATTTAGTTACGTTTATTATTTCATTCTGAGTGTGACATTTGCATAGTAAATAACGCGATTGGGAGTGCCAGCTGCAAGAATGTAATTAATGTATCACAAACATTTATCCTCACGAGCAAACGTGTTTTGGAACAGAGCTGTTAAGTAGTTAACCGAAATCTATTGCAAAATACTTGAGCGCTTCTCATTATTACTAACGAAGCCTGTTATCACTAGGGTCTTTACGAGGATGTTAACAGTGCTTGGTAAGAGACGAACGGAATTTATGCAGGCGGACTTCCACGCGAGTGCTATAATGAAACCAACTTATTGAATAGCGACTGGGCTGTTGGCGTCGCAGCTACAGCGTTCGGGACGGGGCTCCTGGGAAATAGGGCCCCGCAACTAACTTGTGAAGTCACACCAGTTGACTTGCCTGAATACATCACGAACGCTCGGCTGCATCCGGGCTAGACGGGAAATGAGTACCTCGATGGAAAAATACCTACTAAGTCCTTAACGTTGCCATGTGGTTTCGAGAGCTTGAGTGTATTTAAATTCGCAGTTACAAAGTGTTTTAATGGTCTAAAACAATAATTCGCTCCCAATCAGAGATGGTCTGTGCAACTCGTAAGACCTGCAGTGTCGCGTGCTGTCTCGTTGGCACAAGCCAGGGAGTCGACTGTGGCGTCCGTGGGCGGTGGCGAGGCACAAAACTTGTCTACCAGTTGCGACCTGAGCTAGGACGTCCAGCGTTAGTGATGGGGACACTAAAAACCTACGTCTCGGGAAATTTGTCACTGAAGTGTCTCTACTGTGGTACCTCCAAGTGAAGTGTGCGCTCTAGAGTCTCCTAGTCTAATGTCTCCTTTACTGTCTGGAAGTAACCAGAAATCTACATGGGCATGTCGATGCATCTGACACAAGCTCACCTTATTCTTCTCGCTAATGACATAATTTGTCAACAAAGTTACCGAACATTGACTAACACCTTCAATTGAAGATGCAGAAAGACCACACACTACAGCAAATGAGGTTAATAATAAAAGGCATTCCTTTGCTTGACTGTCTTCCCCGTTAGCGGTTAATGTACCATGTTACCATGTTTTGTAGACGTGTCGTTTTGTCACCTCTGCAATCGAAAAGCGTCTTTACGTCTTCTTTCACTCCAGTCGGACATTATGAGTCCACAACAGACAGGTGCCGATTCAGACATACGACAATGGCTGGGTGGTCGGCGGGGGAGAGAGGGTGTTGTGACGTCCAAAACTGCACAGGTACCTGCGACTTCGGCATTAGGTAACTACTGTATTTGTGCAGCAAGCTGGTCGCTTTGTCTGGTCGATAGACGGGGGCTATTCTGAAAGCAAGGTCCGATCAGTTACGAAATGGAAACTATTCTGAAAATGCGACGGAGCTTTGCATAGATGTGTTGGACAGTGTCTCTAGTATGCCCGTAGATCGCGTCACGTCGCTCATTCCAAATCTGAGAGCACACTGAGCACTTAAAGACGGCTGGGAAATATTGTCTCCACCCAGTATGAGTGCCAGTGAGAGATTTCGCCTCATTTCATGGAGTCCACAGAACGTAACTGTCAAGCATTTCGTTCTTCATAACAATTATTGGCCGCTTGCTGCAGAGCCATGAGGACGCTCCTGCAGCGTTTTCGATGGAAGTGTTTGGTCACCTACAATGCTGCTCAAACTTGCCTCCTTCTGATTTTCATCTAAGCTTACATGAACCGCTAGCTTTGAAGACTACATTTTGATACAGGCAATAAGCTGCCGATCAGTGTAGAGTATTGGCAGAAAGCACAGGTGGCTGCCTTCAATGACGAGGGCATTGGAACGTTGGTACGACGCTAATACAAAGGCCTCTGACGGAGCGACAGCTATGTAGAGAAGTAACTGGGAGATGTAGTTAACTGTTGCAAATGAAACGTTTTTGATTTTCACTTTGATTGCCATTTTGCGACCGATCGGACCCTACTTTCCGAATGGCCGTCGCATTACGTTTCCCTCCTTGCGTTAGTCTTTTTGTCTTAGTTCCTGATATACTCAACATCTTCAAAGATTTATTTTGGATGTTTCAAACCACAGTCTGCTCTTAGAATTTTTTCCGTACTTCTCCTTCCCAGTGAGGGGTCTGGCGCAGTGCTGAGACACTGGACTCGCATTCGGGGAGGACAGGTTTTCAGATCAACGTATGGGAATCCTCCTTAAGTTTTCTCTGGTTAGTGAGTTGGCTTACTTTCATAATCAATAACGACATTTCTTAGTATATCGCTAAGCTAACTGCGCCTTCATCATTGTATTTTTACACCGCTGTTACCAAATTGCAAGATTAATCTGCCAACTGTTGCAGTGACTTTATCTTCTGAGTTGTGTACGTCTGTCAGGTGAAGCGCGGCTTGAAGTCCATCTTTGCTAGGTTAACTAGTACCCCTTTTCTTACTAGATGGTACAACTGTACGTAACTTGTATTCTTGTTCTGTAAGTAGTATTCTACAGTTGCTGCGCGTTCTCGCTGTCATGTTCTGATGATGATCTTAACGGTGCAGCGTATCACAGCTGTTCCGGACAGCCGACCTGTCGTACACGCTGCCTACGCATCGCGCCACCGTCTACGTCATGGGTCTGCTCCTGGGATACGCACTACGCAGGTCTCCCACTGTCGCCTTCTCAAAGGTTGGTAACTTTCGTTCATGTTCTCACTTACGTCACCTCATTAGGATATATAAAAAATGAGTAGAAACACGTAAAAATTCTTCCAATGATGCATCAGTTTTATGACGCATTCAGCTGTAACTATCTTTTCGCATATTGGATAAATCCTTGCGAGAGGCAGTTACAGACAAGTATTTAACATTATATTTGAATCCTTTACGAAAGTTAGGTTCATCATCGTTCGCACAAAATAAAAGAAGTTCATATTTAATACTAAATTTACCAAGGTAACTTGATACATGTAATACCGAAGGGGGAGGATCAGAAACAAAGTGGCAATTTAATTTGTCATAATGCAAGTTCATTTACTTCTAACACTACTGAGAACACATAAAACTACTTAGACATTATTTTTATATACTCGATAATAAAATATTAAATTATAATAGGGACAAAATTACGATGGTGAGTCAAATGAAAACCTTAAATTTGTAACAACAAATCAAAATTTCACGCCGTTATCCTGTAAGTTGGTAAGCGTGCTACAAACAACTTGCAGAGTGGCCTGTAGGCGGCAGCATAGTGCAGATGCACACATTCCGTCGCAGTATCAGTAGAAAGATGGCCGCCCCACTTGCGACTTGCGCCAGGGAAGAACAGCGTTCTGTTATTCGGTTTTTGCCTAGTGAAGTTGTGAAACTTATTGAAATTCATCGGCGAATGAAGGTTCAGTACGGCGATGCATGTTTGTCACAGCAGCAAGTATACGAATGGAGTAGGAAGTTCGCAAATGGTGTGACTTCAGTGGATGATGCTCCTCGTCCAGGTCAGGCACAACGAGTTGTGACTCCACAGAACATTGCAGCAGTTGAAGCCATAGTGAAGGAAAACCGCCGAGTGACACTGAATGACATTGCAGCATGTTTACAGATTAGTCACGGGTCAGGATACCACATTGTGCATGATATGCTCCAGTTTCACAAAGTGTCTGCAAGATGGGTGCCACGGCAGCTGACTCCTGAAATGAGAGGACGACGCGATGATGCTTGTGAAGAACTTCTTTGGCGCTTTGAACGAGAAGGCGATGGCTTCCTTGCAAGAATTGTTACTGGGGACGAAACCTGGGTTCACTTCCGCCAACCGGAAACGAAGAGAGCGAGCAAGGAATGGCTCACCAGACCTTGCCCAAAGTGATTTCCATATGTTTGGACCACTCAAAGACGCAATGGGAGGAAAGAAGTTCCGTTCTGATGAATGAGGTGCATGATTGGTTGCGCGGACTAGCAAAAGAATTTTTTTCTAAAGGAATTTATGCACTCCGTAAGCGCTGGAGGACTTGCATCAAGTGTGGGGGAGATTATGTTGAAAAGTGATACAGCTTTGTGCCACTTATGCACAATAAATAATATTTAAAAAAATATTTAAGGTTTTCATTTGACTCACCCTCGTAACAAATCATAAGATTCACTTTGTATTTTTTTCAGTAACGATCATGAATGTATTCTCTTATAAAAGACAACTATTTAATTTCAGTCCACCACATGAAGTAAACAGAATTTACTGTCTCATTCTGAAACACATTTTCCACACAAAACTGTCTTCTTGCGTTCTTTTCCATAGACGCGTTTGCGGCACAGAGAGCAGGCAACAGTTGATATTCTCAAGTTGTTGTACTTGATCCTTTTAGATGCAGATTATTGGCAGCATTAGGTGGACCGTGCACGTATTTCTGGCTCTGCTGTCGATGGTGAAGGTTCCATAATACGCTAAGGTTCCGTTGTGTCATGCTTTCCATTACCATAATTACTGGCTTCTGAAGCGCGTACAAATTTCGGGCCCGTTTACCTACATGAGGCCTTATTAACTCAAGACCTGAATTAGTGAGAAAAACTCTTCTGCGATTTAGTAAATTCTTTTTCCAATGTAGAAAGTTGAAAAGGGACATTGAATATGCATTTGTTGCTGCTGTAAAAGAGGGACATAGGCTATCTTCTTGTTCCTCTCTTCGTGCTGTAATGTCTTACCATCTTGTCTGCGGTGTCCTCGCCTCTCTTTGTATAATTATAAAAAAAAACGTTAGTCTTTTTTGAATCTACACTAATAACCCTTTCTGAGTGATAAGTCAAAAGCATCATCAGCTTTGTCTTCTCACGGACTAGAGTTGACGCGAGACTAACTGGTAGCCTCTGTGTCTGAAGGTCAGTATATGCAAAGATGGGCGAGCGTTCACTGCGGCCAGTTGTAGTCCTTAACTTTTCAGGCCTGTGTCGTCTGTTCAACCGCAGGGCGCCAACAAGAGTGAGGTGAAAATCATTCCATGGAGTCTCAGCAAGCTCCACTGAAGTGTAGTACCGATCCGTGGTAGCGTTGCTGCTTAATTTCTCAGTGGATTTTATTAGTCTCTTTACTATATCCATTGGTCCGTTTAGATAATGTGCATTTCCAGACTTTCCTGTACAGACGTCCATGCTGCTCACACATCTAGCCTTATAATCACACAGCATTCTGATTAGAATTTCGTATTTTCCGGGCCTTTCTTTTAGAAAACCACGGAACAAAGACAACATCTCATCCTCTGGGATGTGTAAACCAGGAATGAAATACAATGAAAATGAGGAAATCAGACTTTGAGAAACTTCTCCCATTGGGGAAAGCTTGTCAGTCTGGCGACAAATTTCTCTTGTACTCTTATCATCAAACCCCAATATTTTAGTCAGTTCGAAAAATAGGATCCGACTCCTTGATCCACGGTAAACTTGTAGACTCTGAAGTATAGACCTTAAATCTTGGACAGGTATCTTATTGTCGCGATTGAAACCCATGTTTAGTAAGAGCCCCATTAACAAAATCGGTGTGTTGAATATCTAGTCGAGTAGCCTCTTCATTTGAGTGTACTTTTATGAAATTCATAAGGTAAAGTGTAAAAAGAGCTCCATAGCCTTTTTCAGAGACTCAGTATCTCCTTTTTGTCTTTGCTCGGTTCTTTTCCGCACCGTATTTTGTACAGAACGCTGATATTTTCAGGATGGCTCCGTAACGTACTCGCGTTCACTTTCGGTGATGAATTTATTACAGTTGGTATCACTAAACGTCTAGTGGGTTGGGCTGAACCTCATCTTCATTCTCAGACGGTGAATCAGTTCCAATTTATTCCACATCATCATCCACTTCACTTTCATTTAAATCTGATTCGTTCAACACATTTTGAAGCACTATTTCACCAGAACTATCATGTAGACGTTGTCCATTCATGTTACTTGTTCAACAGCAGGAAAAACAGTGAAAATAGAAACGGTCGACTTCATAAAAATAAGTTCGAAGGCGACAATGCAAAAAGCTCTTTTCGTTTTAAATAATTAAAACCAAAGTCTCAGCCACCTGAAATCTTTCTCTGGAGTTACCGACGCGGTCAGTGATCGTTCCCGGTAAAATGGAATGGTCAGATGTCACTATGTAGCGCAGGGCAAGGTTGGTTGGTTGTTTCGGGGAAGGAGACCAGACAGCGAGGTCATCGATCTCATCGGATTATGGAAGGACGGGGAAGGAAGTCGGCCGTGCCCTTTGTAAGGAACCATCCCGGCATTTGCCTGGAGCGATTTAGGGAAATCACGGAAAACCTAATTCAGGATGGCCGGACGCGGGATTGAACCGTCGTCCTCCCGTATGCGAGTCCAGTGTCTAACCACTGCGCCACCTCGCTCGGTGCGCAGGGCAAGTGCGGTTTAGGGGAATGACTGTTACGCTCGCCGTAGCTTTAGACGCAAGCGTGCATGCTTTATGACACAGTGTTTAAAGTGTGGAGTATGCGATGGCGTTCAATAAGTAATGTAAAACATTTTTTTTTCTGAAAGCAGGTTGGTTTTAATCAGGATTCCAAACACCATACTATTTCCCACTCTTCTGGGTACAAAAGCCCATTTTTCAGCGTACTGGGATTGCCTGATTGCCAGCATGGTACCACACAATTGGTCGATGTTGGAGCCAACATCTTGCTGCATCAATAATCTCCTCAACATGCACGTACTGCATCCCGTGGAGTGCATTCTACACTGGAGCAGACAGATGGAAGTCTGAAGGTGCGAGTTCCAGGCTGTCGGGTGGATGAGGAACAATAGTCCAATGAAGTTTTTTGAAGTCTTCTCGGGTGTGCAGACTTGATGATAATGCTTGTTTTGTGGGGCGCTCATCTGCGCGGTCATCAGCGCCCGTACGAAGTTCCAGTTTTTACGCAGTCCAATTTTTACTCAGTCCAATCTAGCCACTGTCACCAGTGATGATGATGATGATGATGATGATGATGATGATAAGGTGGAGGAGGAGGAGGAGGAGGAGGACATCACAAACACCCAGTCCCCGGGCAGAGAAAATCCCCAACCTGGATGTGCGCAGAATTGTGTGAGGCTTTGCATTGTCATGGAGAAGGAGATGTTCGTTACCATTTTTGTGGCGGCAAGCTTAAGCCATTTCGTCAACTTTCTGAGGGTAGCACAAACTTCAGAGTTGATCGTTGCACTATGAGGGAGGCCATTCTGCTACAGCCTAGCAAAAATTCAGGAGAAGCTACTGTGTTAGCGCCTGCAAACACACAGAGCTTTCAGTGGTATGAGCCAACACCAATTCGGCTTCAGAACTGGCAGATCAATAGATGATGCCATCAACCAGGCCCTGCACATAGTTAACACCACAAAACAGAAATACGCCATGGCAATAATGATTGACATTGCCGGAGCATTTGATAACCTCTTGTGGCGCCTCGCTTTTTCAGAGGCTAAGACATCTGGAGGTACCGCAGTCACTGTACAAAAGTTTTTTAGACTACTGTAAAGACCGAGTAGTCGAATGGCAGACGGACAGCCGGAGAGTAATTAAAAGAATGACCAAAGGCTGTCCTCAAGGATCGATCTGCGGCCATCTTCTGGGACATAACAATCGAACCCCTCCTACAACTTCTGGATGGGGATGACATGTCAGCCGGGAATTGTCGCCTACGTAGATGACCTATTAGTTGTAGTCACTGCAAACAACAGAGCCCAGTTTGAAGAGAAAGCCAGTGGAATACTACAAAAAATTACTCAGTGGTGTCACAACAACAAACTCAGGATAGCCGAAAACAAAACAACATCCACTTCACTGAAAGGATCACTCCAAAGGAATCCCTCGGTAAAATTGGGGACACAAACGTCAAACGAGCACACGTTACTCGCTATCTTGGGGTACACATTGATGAAAAATTGTATTTCCACGAACAGGCTAAATTCAAAACAGTACAGATTACCTCTACCAGTCATACGGACATGCCACTGAGCGCTCTTCGAATCAATACTCAGCTTCGCAGCTAGCACGTGGGCGCATAGACTGAACGTGGTCACCAGCAAATCATCGGTCAGACGAGGGGAGAGAAATGTCCTACTTAGGCTATCTGGAGTCTCCGGCACAATCTCAGCGGATGCACTGTGTGTGGTGCTCGGAATATGCCTCATAGATATCACGATCAAATACAGAGCTGCAAGGTACTGGTTAAAGGTGGGGAGACTAGATAAGGTACACACAATAACTGGTGTGCCGATAGAGACGGTACGTCGCCTTAAAAGTTGGCGTTTGGATACATGGCAAGGTGAGTGGGGTGTAAGTGATAAGGGACGTAGACTGCACGACTTCCTCCCTGACATAAGGGAGCGGTTGAGACATATCGATCCCAACCGCGGTATGGTACATTTCTTAACCTGACACGGACCTTAACCACCGCACTTAAACCGTGTGAGTCTGAGGCAGACACCTACATGCACATGCGGGGAAGAAGGTTCCCCAGAACACACTATCTTTTTCTGCGGGGAATACGCGAACAATAGACATACAATACACGTAGACTACGCAGATACAGACATAGATATATAAGAGATGAAGAAAAATGGCCACAATTAAACGTACTGACAAACAGTATTTGAAAAACAGCACATGAAGAGTATATGCGGACACGACATAACAGACACGCCTATCTGCAACGTAACAACAATCTACAGAGGGTGGACAGCGATACCTCCAGCGATAGCGAAAATAGCGACAATGACGAGGAACAGGAGGAGGAAGCTGAGATGCGAGAGTAAATAAGCATAAGGTGCTAGCGATTTAGCCAAGACATCACCAAATACTGCACACTGATGGGCACCTAAAGTTAAGACATAGGATTAGTAATAAATAGGATAAGCAGTATTAATAACCATTTGTGTGTGTGTGTGTGTGTGTGTGTGTGTGTGTGTGTGTGTGTGTGTGTGCGTGCGTGCACATGCGTGCGTGCGCGTGTGTTTCTGTGTGTGAAACTGGTGGTCAACGGCTCGAAGAAACCATTCCGAGGTATTCACCGTCAGTCACATTCGGTGATGGTACTAACAAATCTCTCCTATATCCTATCATCTTTTTATATTCTTCTTAAAAAACAACAAAATTTTATTTATATGTTAATCTTAAATCATTGTTATTTTGAAAAGTATCATTCTTTGTAAATGTTGTGGATAAAACAAAAGAACAGAAACTGTAATAAAAATAAAATTAAAAAAAACGAAAATTGTAAGATGTGCGACCTGTTTTCAAACATCAGGTAACAGGTCTCTAATTTGGCAATAAATAAATAATAATATAGCCTACGAATATCTGCGATGATCTGGTTTTGCGCCAAAAGAAACTCAATCACAGCTCTTTTTTTGGAATGCACCACCGTTATAGATGCCATTTTGAAGCTACGTATAGCACCGCCACCTATCGGAACTTTATGAAACTATTGGACTGAAGGGCGACCATTCCACGGTGTCCCATAACAAATTTCGCATTTTTCAAGCGAAATTTGCCAAGAAAAAAAAACTTGTTGCGTCACTTATCGAATGCCGCTCGTTTCTTTTCATATAGGTGGTAAACAGGGTTATGGCCGAGCTAGGAAGTTCAAACTGAAGGTCAGGCACACCAACATCAATTTACATGATGTTACTGCAAGATGCCTAGTTACAGTTAGAGCTTACAGCTCTAGAATGTGACAGGCTACTGTGTGATAAATGGCGCAATAAAATAAGTCTTGTATGTTCGTATAAAAATTTTGCTCAGTATGAACTTCCACGACTTTACAAGTTTCCAGTTATGATTATGTCGATGTTTGGACTTACGTATTTATACGAGTAACTTTTTTTTGGCAGTGAAGAGAACGAAATCTACCCACAGAAGTTTACTCACAGATAGCGACTTAAAAGCTATCTTCGAATTAGCAGTGTACAGATTGTGGTATCGGACTTTAATTCTGCAGTGAAAAGGAAAATAAGTTGAGGTGATTGACATTCAGTGTTTTTTATGTTTAATATGTCAATAAAATGATCAGGAAACACAAGGTGATGTCAATGTTCTTTGCCTCATTAATTAAAAGAAAAGTAAGTTACATTTCACTGTCATTTCACATCAGTGGAACAGTCTTAGTGAATAAATTTAAACGAAGATCACGTTGAGTCTAGCTTTTGGAAATCGTTTGTTTATTACCTACTAGGAGGGGATTACTAATTGATGTGGAGACCGAGGTAACTGGGCAGGGGTCACAACTTTAGTTATAAACAAGTTAAAGTTTATCAATTGGATATATTCTGAGAAAACGGTAAGAAATATGTGGCGAGAGCAGCCTCCACTGACATTACATCAATACCAGCAGCGCAAGATATACCAACTTTGTAAAAAACATGCTGTAGCACAAGCTGAAATTTTTATCAAAAAGAGCTATTTGCATTTCTGGTGTTTAAATAGCATACTGGCAATGTAAAGTAATTTAACATGAACACCTTGTAGATGGAGAAACTGGACCATACGTACGTCCCAAGTTAAAATTTTTTGTAAAATATCGCAAAACGCAAATTTATTAAAGAAATATCTCATGGACCATTGCTAAATAATAAAAAACGAGACAGGTACACAGCATTATTTAAATTTCCTTACCTGTTTATGGTCGTAAAATAAAGCTGGCAACAGACTGAAAATCACGTTCACTTTTCAAGAAAGTCCAACAGCAACTGACGCTTTCGAAGTACGGCGATGTAGTAACTTGACGTTTTCTTAGAGTAGGGCACAGAAGAAAAGCAGACAACAGTTGTACAGGTGTTGTGGTGTGCGTACTGTAAGACCTTCAGTACCCACACCATCAGATTATTTGACTTGTCGCTCTAACGAAGTAGGCGAGTGTCAGCAATATGTCATGTGGTCTTATCGTGGCGTGTTTATCTTCTGCCGTTAGGTCAGACGATAGAAATGCTACTTGCACGCTTAGAGTAGCAGATTGACGGTGACCAACGTTAAACAGAACTTGATTAATTTTCACACACATTTATTAAAATAATAACAAGCATAGAAATTACTTAACTTGGTTCTGGATGCTATTTACAATTGACAATCTGAAGTTCCTTTGGTATTGGTACGTTAATCTTATTCTCACATATATCTCTGATACTTGACAAAAGTGTCTATACATTTATCCTCATGGCTACGTACAGGAATATGGTAATCTTATAAGGCGCAGACTGAAACTTGACTATAGACTGGTACAGACAAATGTAGAACTCGTACAGACTGGTACAGACTAATGCAGGCTGGTACAGACTGGTGCAAACAAATGCAGACTGACTAATCGGTCTGTACACTCGTTATAATACCTCACGCGTTCGTGTATCACTGCGCGAGTGTGATCTGCGAGGAGAAAAGGTTCTACGTTAGCAGCAATCTCATTGGATGCGTTACATATTAATATGCGGATCGGCGGAAGCAGAATTTGGTCCGTCTCTATGGCAGCGCCATCTCATAGTGCGGAGACGGACGAGCGCTGCGCCTGCGCTGTTGTGCTTAGCGGGGCGCGCTCTAGTGGGAAAGTTGTGTACGCACTGACTACGCAGAACTATGTACACAACAGGTGTACACAACAATACAACTCGTGCCTGGCATCTTGGACCATAGTTACGTGCTGGGCGATGGTTATCCGGCATTGCGGTGTGTTTAACAACTGTTGCTGCACTAAAGTGCACATTTTAATTAATGAAGTAGCTTTTAAGAAATTTCGAGTTGTCCATGACGTTGACCTCAGATTTTAAGCAGCGGTGTTACGAAGAGTGCTGCGTGCTGTGCAGACGCGAGTGTCGGCGGCGTGGGTGACGGCGGCGACGGTGGCGCTCCTAGCGGCGTGCGGCCCGGTGCACATGGGCCGGCGCGGCTACCGGTACAGCGCCGCCGCGGCCGCCGCCTACAACGCGCTGTCGCCGCTGCTGTGGGGCGCCTTCGTGTGCTGGGTGCTGCTCGCCGCCAGCCTCGGCTACGCCGGTACGTGTTCCCAAGGCCTTACTCGAAAACATGATGAGCGCTTAATTCTAGCTGCCCGGTGTCACTTCTTGGGATACACCGAGGGCTAAAGAATATTCGTAGCTTCAACCCTCAGACTTCAAGAGGACTGTTACAGTTCCAGTTACCAAGAACTTTGCGATTCGAACACATCGCACTTTTTTTAACACACAGTTCACCTCAGACACCCTCATAAAGACCCGTAGCTGTAACTTGTTCACACCACTAGTTCATCGCTGTAAGTTTCTCACACACATCCACTCCCACTTGCCCATTCTCTCTCACTCATTCAGCCCAACACATACTCGTTACCTCTTTGTGGCTCTCTGTCACTGTGTCCTGACCAACAGCCACAGTCCTCTCCGTTCCGTCCTACTTCTACTGCCTCATGTCACTGTCACCCTCATGCTCTTTCTTACTCCTAATATCTCGTTCCTTCCTTCCTAGTACAGCTGTCTCTTCTCACTATCACTGTCTCTCTCCTTTCTATTGTCATTGTGGTAGACTCTGCCTCTCATTATCGCTGGATCTCACCCACATCCACTTTCTCTTTATTCCCCCTCCCCCGGCATTGTTTCCTTCACTCTTTTCCTATCACTGTTCTCTCACTGTCTTCAATGTTCCACTGCCGCTGCCACCGTCCCCATCTCTTCCTCTCACACTGCTATTGTCTTCTTCGCTTTTCTATAACGCTACCACTGTCTGCTATCTTCCGATATTTATTACTTTTCCGTCTCTTTGGCACTGTCACTGTCTTCATCTCTCTCAGAATATAAAAGTGTGAATTTTTTCGTATGCGAAAGTTTTTGAGGAAATTCTTAACGGTGCTGAGGAAGATACAATAAGGCAGCTGATACGCCATTTTACAGTCAAGAACATATTCGCATATTTTGTGCTCCGATAAGCGCATTTTTCACTGGTTCCCTTCTTTTCGCTGCTGCAGCTGGACATGTAACTCATATGAAAAGAAATGTATTGGTCAGTAAAATTTAGATAATTTCCTTATGTGAAGCTGAAATAACAGAAAACTAATTTTACACTTCAAACGGGATTTTACATGAAAAAAAATGCATGTTGAAACTTCCTGGCAGATTAAAACTCTGTGCCGGACAGCGACTCAAACTCGGGCCCTTTGCCTTTTGCGGGCAAGTGCTCTACCAATTGAGCTACCCAAGCATAACTCATGACCCGTCTTCACCGCTTCAGTTCTGCCAGTACCTTGTCTCCTATCTTCCAAACCTCACAGAAGCTCTTCTAAGAACCTTGCAGAATAGAAGCCGTGAAGATGGGTTGTGAGTCGTGCTTGGGTAGCTCAGATGGTAGAGCACTTGCCCGCGAAAGGCAAACGTCCAGAGTTGGAGTCTCGGTCTGACACACAGTTTTAATCTGCCAGGAAGTTTCATATCAGCACACACTCCGCTGCAGAGTAAAAATTTCATTCTGGAAATTGCGTGTTGTTCAGTACTACAACATGGGGTTCCCAGATAATAAAGGACATTTTGTTGAATATTTCTTCGTGCTACGTCACTTTATAAACTACGTTTTCGCCTCACAGAGGACTCTGCGTGCGCATTTGACGTGTACAGGTAGGGTACGTTTGAACCTCTCTGTATAAGAAAAGGATAAAGATATCAAGAAAGTTTTCAAGACTGGTCGAGATCGGGATCTGAGGAATAAATCGTAAAAATTACAGCCATTTTCTGTGTTTAACCGTCTCGGAATGCGCGGCTGCGTTTTGGTATCCGAAAAACAAGTTTTTGCTGTGTTCCTCCACAAACAGATAAAGATTTCTGAAAACAGGGAGATGGCTCTTTCACATAAATGCTTAGAATCACAATTAAAATTCGAGAAATTTGCTGCGGTTATGTGTAATTTAGAATTCTTCTCATACTGGATTATACGTGTATATGTAGCGTAACTTGAAATCTTGTAAATAAAGAAAATTGTCAAGGTTTCCGAGATCAGGATCTTAGGAATATATCGTAAAAATTCCGGCTCTTTGATGGACAGTCATGCTGAAAAGGATCTGAACGACCTGAATTGCATGTCGCCTGATTCGCACGCGACCCACATAACGCAGCTGTCTAGCAGGTCCTCTAACTGCTCCTTGGTACATTCGTTTGACTATTGAAAATGGTTCCAACAAGTCACCACTAGAAAACATTGCTCTGTATCGCAATAACTCAAGATGTAATGTAATACCACGATACTAGATATATCAGCGAGCTTCTTATAACAGATAAGACTGTCCTTAAGGCTTGTAAGCTCACATTTATTGCAACAAATGACATACCTAAAATGATACCACTCTCATTATTACGTCAGATAGGTAATGCACGTAGTAAGTTCGTCGTATTCATGATTTTCTCTTCAAAGTAACATACCGTACTTGTTATTTAACACAAAATGACATTAAAAATTTAAGTTATTCACGCACAGCTAGTTGAGAATATGTATGAACTTCAAATGACACGACGAACCGTCTCGTTCCGCATATGTATTCAAACCCAGGTCATCCAGGCTAAGATTTCGTGACTGACGGAAACTAACAGTCACTCCTGACTAGTCATACAGAGAGTGATATACCTCGATTTTAGACAGTATCAGTTAGCAAATATCAACTTTAAATTACATAACGTAAACATTTTTAACGGACGCGAATTCCTACCCAGCATCTATTGTCCCTGTTAACGAACTACGAGAGATGTTAAATATTGCTTCTTCACAAGTAACTTACTTGAAATGCCGTCAGGTAAAGCTATGTGTTGTACAGGGATTCCAACCCAGAACCTAATCGGATTGTTATCGAAGGACAATCAACTGCGTCATATCGAATTTTCTCGGCAGTAGTTAGATGTTTCAACTGAAATGACGAGACGAAAAATTAATTTTTTCCTTCCCAGGACTCCAACCCAGCATCTATCGCTGTTATATTATAGAGAAAACGAACATTAAATATGGGTTTCTTACAGCAGCAGCGACATGTGAGAATTTTTGAACTAGAAATAACATGACGAAGAGTTCAGTGCTGACTGGGAATCGAACCCCACACATATCGTTGTTGACTACACACAAATAGACGTCAGCTACCGAATTTTTCTCCACCAGCAGCTCGGAATAACATCGTTGAACTTACAGTGATCTCGCAAATAGTAATATGTCTCACTGGAAGTCAAAAACGTCAGATATCGTTAGTGTTGACAACGAATGAAAATGCATAAAAAATCAAAATTATTATCAACCAGCAGATAGGTGTTCTCATGCTAGAGCCTGATAATTCACAATGAAAACCTTAGTGCCGGGCCAGGATTCAAACCCATTCACGCGCAATATGTGGAGATGTTGAGGAATCTGCAGTTTTGAACAAACAACAAATTGTAGTCGAGCTGTATTGTCACGAAGGGACCATATTCCGCGTTAAGAGCGGTCTGAGTTGCATTCCCAGTTCAGGACCAATTTCATCAGCATAGAGAAGCTCAAATAAAAGATGGAATAAGTGTCTGCGACCCTACATAGCGTTTATTCCGTCACTAGAAATAAATAACTAGTATAAGAAAGGATACTGGTGATATAATTCCTACATGTCGCCATTCCTAGCTTTATTGTGGTTCAACATAGCATCAACATGGTAGAGAAGGAATATCATGTTTAATATGAATTTCAGACCACAATGCCATTATATCTTCTTCACCTGGCGTAGCTAGAAGCAAATAGAGTCGGTCTCTCCCTATCAAAAAGCATTGGCGGAAGCTGGAATCGAACCTACACCGTCAGTATAGGAACTTATCAGCAATCCAACAGACCACCAAATCCTCTTCTCTGTCGTTCATTTCTCTATCATAACACCGATGCGGCATACTCGATGTGCATTCTGACACACAGGCTCCCTGTAGAGGTTCGCAGCATGTTCAGTACATTCATTCATTTACTTGGTTGACCTAATCGGCGTGAACTATCTGCCTCGGCTATCCAGTGCATACAATCGACTCTATTTTGTAATCACCGAAATAATGATGCGCACAGAACTGCCAACAGTGTAGGATGCAGAAATTTAAATAGAAAGTGTTCCTTTCCATTTGAGCTACTCTAGTGCGCTATCTGTTTGTTGAAACCGTCGTGCAGTGCAAAAGAAAAGCTGTAACCGTCTATCTCTCTGAAGTCTAGATCCGGCCATATGCATTATCTCACAGTACTGTGCAACGCTGGACGAACTGTTGACTTCTGGAGCAGATGTATCTACGCGACAGGTAGTAGCGTAACGGTAGGCATTGCACACTGTAGATAAGACGTCGCGAGTTCAATTGCATTTGCTGCTTCATTTTTTAAAACCGAATTCTGCTGTCTGCTGAAGTTATCAATTTAATGGAACTTTGAACATAATTCCCTTCACTTCTCAACCCACAATAGTCGCATGTGGAAAAAGCGCTAACTTCCGCGACATTTTGTTCTTTTCAGGTTTAATAAACGGCCAGGCAGCAGATGCATCTCGAAGCTTTTGTATTACGTATGGGGAGAGCGCATCATGCCAGAATAGTCAGAAAAGTATTTTCTACATTAGCTGTCGTCTGGTAGTGGCATTTTATTCTTCTTCAAACCTTGTTTGACAACTTTAACTCAGAACAAGTTTTCTACATGCATGTAATCAATAAACTGCATGTGCATTCTCAGACTGTTACAGATAACATCAGAGAATTCGCATATATCGTTGGTGATTAATTTCTCTCTCATGTTTACTGTTGTTTTAACAACACTAAATAAAACCTTACGAAAATTGCGCACTGTATTATAAGAAATGAAATAAAACTACCCACGATAACCTTACGTCGAAAGTCTGTTTTAATAAAACTGAAACACAAGCGTGCCTGTAGCGGCACGAATTAGTAAAATACTACTCACTTATATTTGACTGGGTCTGTGTTTAATTGGTATGCTGTGTCATACTCAACAGTATGCAAATTTGGCATTTCATAAATAAAGTTATGTATTCCTGGATACTCAAAATTTGCTTGTCAGCAGCTGGAAGAAGCGTTACCTGTTGTGCAGCTTTGTAAGTTTTTCACCTTTGCACTATGAGCTGAAAGTATTTTCTTGCGATTTGCTTACCTATGTTTGATCTGACTGCTTGTAGCTCTTTCACAGAAGGGATAAAAAACGTTATAGTCAGTGAGACTGGAACAGCGAACCGTAACAGTCGGTTTTCACAGGTCAGAACGTCACCACAGAGCTCGCGAAGAGGAATGTGTTCCGTCTTCCTCTTACAAGGCCAGTAGTGCCTAGAACTCTTAAAGCGCTATTTAAAGGGCGAGATTAGTTGCGAGTTCCACGTGCAACGTTTTTCCTGGGCTGAAAACCGTAAATTTACAACCTTCTGTTACACCTCAAGCGATAATAACTCAGATTATGCAATAGAAATGACAGGAAAAATCAAATGAACTTTGAGGCTTAATTCCGTGCACACCAGGAAGTAACTCGTCGATCACAGTGTTGCCAAACATCCCTCGTCTTGTTGCCACATCTCACTTACAGTACCAGCAGGAAGAAGACGAACCGATGTGATCCTACAGCCGTCTCAAAGACGCGGCTGCTACGGCCTGGAATACGTAATGCGTCTGATTCGCATTTCTGTAACTAGGTTTAGGGACTGGAGCGTAGTTACTAATAATACTCAGAACTGACTGCTAACTAAGCATCATAAATCAGTAACACTCATAGTTGTTTTTATATTTGGAAGAGAGCGAGAGAGAGAAAGAGAGATAAATATAAAAAAGAATGAGAGAAGGGGTAAAAAATTGTTGTAAAGAAATTGAATACTGATATGTAAAGAAATCTTTCATTAAAATGACACTTTCCACATCATTATGAAATGTCGTATTCATGATCTATGGAACAAGTATTAGTGTAATCTAACCTAATCGTATCATATTGCTGACTTGCCATGAAGAGTCATGAATTACCGAAATTTTCGCCAGTATCATTATCCAAATCTAAACCTGAAAATAAAAGACGACAGTTTTTGTAATAACACAGGACTCCTATCAAGACCCTTTCATCCCTGTTAACTAACCACTAAAGATGTCTGTTATACCTCAATTCAGAAGTAACAAAGTGTGTATGCATTTAAAAATGAAGCGCATGATGCGAGGTTCTGTGACGGAGATACGAGCCCAACACGTAATCGTATTGTTAACTAAGTAAAATCAAATGTTATGTATCGGTTTTTCTTATCAGCTGCTAGGTGTTTGAATCTAAAAGAAGGATACAAATTTTTGTGCCTGAGCGACAATCGAACCGCACTCCTATCGTTCTTCTTTATCGTCCACGAATATTGCTTAAGTATCAATTGCTTACTCACCATCAGTAATATGTGTGCGTGTTTGTCCAGAAATTGTTGGCAACACATAAACAGACATTAAAAAGTCACGTTAATTTTCAGTAGCAGGCCGATGTGCATGTGATAGGGCTTGAAATGACATTACGAATGTTTTTGTACTGGATCAGGATTCAGACCCACATACTTACCTTTGGAGGAGACGTAGAGAAGATTGTAGTCTTGGGAAAAGGAACGAAATGATTGAACTACTGGTACGAGAGATTAAGATCCTCGAAAGAGAAGATACGAATTAGAATCCCAGTCCAGCACCAAATTTTTCAACGTCTCTAGTTCAATCAAGTGCAAGTAAAATAAGTGCCCTGTTCCTCTAAATGGCTATCGGTTCATCAAATATAATAAAATTTTCTAATATAAGTTTACTGGCGACAGTATTTCTAATTTACCATGAGCTCCACCTATGTCATTTCCCGACGTAAACCGGCTCTGCTCAGTTGGGAATGAAGGAACGTGATGTTTAATGCGGATTCTGGATTATAACATCTTTCTCTTGAGGTTACCAGAGGTAAAGTAAATCTGTTTGTGCCTCTTAAAAATAAATGCCTGAACCCACGCATTGGACTAGTGATAGTTCGTTCCACCAGACCATTGTGGCCACATTTCCCAGCCCCAAGAGTGTGCTGGAACGGATGATGTGCTTAGCTTACAAAATTAGTCACGGCGGAGAAAATGCGAGTCTATTAAATGGTTAAGTAGAAGCAAGCTTCTGACGTGGAGATTATACTATTCTCATGTCAGCAGGATGTTAAGACTCTTCTAGGCATCATAGCCTCGATATGAAGCCATTTTGAAATTTTCACTAAGTCAGAAAATGTCTTAGTTCGAGAAAATCCACTGTAAAGTGTGAAGTTACCGAATAATTCGAATATTACCGTCATTATTACTATCATTTTCTTCATACGGCTGCTGGAACACATGAGCTCGAAGATCATTTAAGGCCATTTGGTCATTATAGAAGTAGTTGCCCAAGAACAGGTTCTTTCCCTGTCTACGGAATCCTTTTCATGTTAATATCAAACATCAGCAATTACTCGTAGATCACATTAAAACTAAAGTAATTGATGAAGACGTTACTTGATAACAAAAACGCGCTGCCTTTCTTCATTTACTTGCGCCTAGAAATGGCTGCCGAATACTGCCAAACCGAAAGCCAAGGGATCTTACTGCCTTCCGATATACCTATCCAAGTCCAAAATTTTCGCAATATTAGTTCAAATTTAATATTCGCTTCTATAATGTAGGAAAGTATTTCACAGTTGCAAAGCAGCATCCGACTCATTGTCCTTACACTTAGTCGCTGACCGTAAATTCTAGTTCAGCGTGACACCAGTTTAAGTAACCTAATATATCGAAGACTGTTTGCCAGTGCTCTTTCTCACCGGAAAATATGCAATTCACTCACTGGGCTCCATAAATCCACTGTAACAGTAATTTCTGTGTGTATGCAATGCATACGGATTGTAAAATTTTGTGGTGCTCTCAGTTCCACTTCTGTGTACAATATGCCTGACCTAAACGGGCCATTTATCATGACAGGCCCCGGGCGATGCACCATCATATTGACAACAGTAATGTGCTTGTACTGACAACCTCACTGTTCGTTTTACCTGATTTTGTAATCATTTAAATAAAACAACATGACCTTCCAGCTAGAGACATTTCGTCCCCCTTTTCCTTTTGCGAAATTTGTCAGTGAGCTCTTTGCCTTCCAACCAGCGAAATGCGGCAGAGTACGGCCGGTGAACGATTCACAAACTACGATTTAGTGCCGTTAAGACGATTTCTTTAAACATTGGCGTAGCTGAAGGAATTTAGTTTCTTCTTAAATCGTCTTATGCAGCAACGTTCACAGATATCTCAAATAGGAGAAGCTCTTTATCCAGGTACGAAGGTTGTAAAACAAACTTCCCACAGTTTGTGTCAGGTTGATCTTTTCTGGCCGTGCGGTCTAGGCGCTTCAGTCTGGAACCGCGTGACCACTCCGGTCGCAGGTTCGAATCCTACCTCGGGCATGGATGTGTGTGATGTCCTTAGGTTATGAAACTTCCTGGCAGGTTAAAACTGTGTGCCCGACCGAGACTCGAACTCGGGACCTTTGCCTTTCGCGGGCAAGTGCTCTACCATCTGAGCTACCGAAGCACGACTCACACCCGGTACTCACAGCTTTACTTCTGCCAGTATCTCGACTCCTACCTTCCAAACTTTACAGAAGCTCTCCTGCGAACCTTGCAGAACCAGCACTCCTGAAAGAAAGGATATAGCGGAGACATGGCTTAGCCACAGTCTGGGGGATGTTTCCAGAATGAGTATTTCCCTCTGCAGCGGAGTGTGCGCTGATATGAAACTTCGCAGGAGATCTTCTGTAAAGTTTGGAAGGTAGGAGTCGAGATACTGGCAGAAGTAAAACTGTGAGTAACGGCCGTGAGTCGTCCTTCGGTAGCTCAGATGGTAGAGCACTTGCCCGCGAAAGGCAAAGGTCCTGAGTTCGAGTCTCGGTCGGGCACACAGTTTTAATCTGCCCGGAAGTTTCATATCAGCGCACACTCCGCTGCAGAGTGAAAATCTCATTCTGGTCCTTAGGTTAGTTAGGTTTAAGTACTTCCAAGTTCTAGGGGACTGATGACCACAAATGTTAAGTCCCATAGTGCTCAGAGCCATTTGAATCATTTTTTGATCTTTTCGTCTGATAGCACTGCGCAAGCATTTTGTCTAAGAGGTATCAGAAGTAGTGTTCCTGTAGCTGTGGGAATCATTGGTTGAAAACGAATTTAACAACAATGGGTACAGTACTGTTAATTATTCAAAATGAATATCAACCTAAGTCTGCGTTCATCCACAAACTGAGGCGTATTTGTAATATTGAAGCTAGACTGTGTATCCTTGTCTTCCTTGAGTGGGCATTGGAAGGCGTTTACACACACGTATACGAGGGTAATCCCAAAGGTAAGGTCTCGTAAGGGACACGCAAGTGCCAACGCAGGCACAAGCGAGAGATCCTAATTTTAATGCGAAGCAGACACCGCAGTGTTGGCTGCATGATGGCAAGGTGATAAAGAGGAAGACTACGGATACGAAGGTCTCAGGTTCGATCCCTCGTCAGTCCCACGATTTTTATATGCCGTTTTACAGATACTTCCCCTCGGGCAGTGTTTGTTGATGTGAAGAATGCCGAGTTGTACTGCGGTTCGAAAACCCCCACGTTAATTTGTAGATTCCCCTATTAACTGGCTAGGTAAGTCAACTCAAAGGTCGGAGGAAAGCAACGGCATATCACCTCCAACATGACTGTGCTTATTAAAGCACTGTGGTGTTCAAACCACTCTTCCGACTGATGACTGTTTTACTTTCTATGGGTTCCAAAATTAATGATCTTCGGGTTATTAACATTTTTGTGTTTTCATGCTGTAGCTTTGATACCAGTAAGCGTAAGTAACAAGCCGAGCACTGTCACCGTTCGAGTTGTCAAGGTGGTAGACGACGATGCTGTCGACTCCAGTTACAATCTTGGTCATGGCTATGTTTCAGTTCAATACCTCTATGTGCCTTTCTGCGTATTTCAAGATATACTTTTATACACTTGGTACGCATCCAAATTGATATCTGATAGAGCTGTATTTAGTAACATGAATCAGATATGTTTTCCGTGCAATATATCGGACAACACGACAGTGCAGCGAGATTTCGTTTGTGTGTCGCGCATGGTGCAAGAAATATTTGTGTTTTTCTTGCTTCTATGATAGGTTTCACCCCAATGAATGCGAGCAGGCTCACGACTAGACTGTCAATAACTGGAATTACGCAATAATACACTTAAAAGTTGTACTTTTGCATTACGTATCCTGATGAAAATAACTGTAAACAGGTTATATGCCTACTTGCTTATTATTCGCGCTTCTCGATGCTTTCCTCAAAAAATAGAAAAAAAATAAAGAGAGAGAGAGAGAGAGAGAGAGAAAACAGAAATGTATTTCAAATATCAGCTCAGTGACGCCATGTTCGTCTCGTGATGTTAAGCAAGGATAGTTGATAGGTAATAACTCGTTGTACTAGAGATATGTATGGCTACAGGGTTCTTTCTTTTCGCTCTGCAAACAACCAGAACAGAATTCAGTAGCAAAGTGGTAAGAACACCTACGCAGTGCGCCGATTAAACACTCAGCTATTCTTGGTTATTTTGTTAATCGACTGTAATGCAGTAAACATCCTTGATTATTTATTTGTTATTACTACCATTGTAATTGTTATTCGTCACCTCACAACAGCATTCCTATCACTCATTGCCGCCGATGCACGTAAGGAATTGATCAGGATGAATGGAATGTGGGATGTTCCGTCACGGAGAATATACACATTTACCTCGGCGTCTTGTGTTCAGGGTAATGTGAAAAGCTCAATAAGAAAAGACGACAATAACACCCAACTATTTCTGTCCACTTAACACCATGACGACAGACAAATTGGCGTCTCACTGTATTTTGATTATAATTCGTTAGCCTTCTTGCGACCTCGTTTTAATACCTCGTGGGAGCAGGCATAATATTTTGCTTTTTGAACGCCGAACAATAACACGCAAAGACAGTAGCTGGAAGGATACAAAGAAACAATCAGACTCATGGGTGTGGATGCAGTTCATCATTAGAGGACTAAACAAGAGGGAAACATTACGAAAGCAATGAATACGCTGGTTGGTATATATTATTTGTATAGATCTGAAGATGAAAAAGAGCAGATCTGCACAGTACACGTATCTGCACTTTAGTTTCTGTCTCAACGGGCATAATTTTTAGTTTATTCTCTTCTGAATTTTCAAATTAATTGATTATTATGTGGTACAGAATAATTAGTTAACTGTTTTTCTTACAACTTCCATTCCCACCAACATTTTTCTACATTCTCGTGCAATTCATGAAATTCTACTTGTATGATCACAAGACTGCACATAGATGCAATCGATTTCGAGGTGCAAAGTGTTTGGTATCTTACTTTTTGTGATAAGTGGACAAAGTTGATTTCCAAAGATTATTTATTGTACTGAAATAATCTTTTGTCACAAACTAACAAGGTAAGTGTTTTATTCGTATGTATTTTGTGAGAAACTGTAATCGTGGTGGAAGATTACACACCTGAATTTTTGACACAACTGGTAGCAGAAAACGCTGCATATTAACCAAACTCCGCGCCACCTCTCCGAATCCTCCTATGACATGAGCACGGGATTCTCCTCCTATAACGCTACAGAGCTGTTCCTAGCACGTCTGAGAATTGGCAACATCGTCACAAACTTTTGGCAACACTGTGGCTGTGCAATAACTTCCGCGTATGGTACTGAATTGACTCGCTAAATACACTTGATATTCCCTTTCCACTTGCATGACTCGTGCTATATAATCCTCATCTAAACTAAGACACTGAGACAGAAAATCCAATTTTTTGGCTAAAGAAATGCTATTCTTCACATAAATGATAACTTTTATTATCTTTCACGATGCGTTACGAGGCTGAGCAACCAATACCATGATGAGAATGACGTGCCGCCAGCAGTGTGTCCGTAGCCACGTGGTACCGCCCGTGTCTTGTGTTTCAAGGGTGCAAAGGGTTGTCAATCATAACCGTGGGAGGGGCCAGCGTGTGTGAGCTTTCTACTGA
This sequence comes from Schistocerca piceifrons, assembly GCF_021461385.2. Taxonomy (NCBI): domain Eukaryota; kingdom Metazoa; phylum Arthropoda; class Insecta; order Orthoptera; family Acrididae; genus Schistocerca; species Schistocerca piceifrons. Next base: position 269,881,423 of record NC_060144.1, on the reverse strand, counting down.
TTTATTTTATGGAGCTGCGATTTTCCAGAAAAAATTCTGTAACGAAATCAGAAGAAAACCTTCACACATCAAATCCTCTTGGCAGCTCGACTCAGTAAGTTGTGTTAATGGTCATAGATCTCGGCTTTCTGACTGCCAAGGTGCTTCACAATACAAGCAGCTCTGAAGAAATTCGAATCGACCGTCAAAGATACGAAATTCAATATTGTTCTTCACTTAAGACTCACATGCCAGGGTGATAAGTATGAAGGAAATAAACTGATAAGCAAATCGTAAGAAAATACTTTCAGCTCATAGTGTAATAGTGAAAAAGTTACAATGCTGCACAACAGGTAACGCCTCTTTCAGCTGCTGACAAGCAAATTTTGGTTTTCTAGGAATACATAACTTTATTTATGAAATGCCAAATTTGCATACCTGTTGAGTATGACACAGCATACCAATTAAACGCGCGCGGTTCCAGACTTAAGCATGTAGAAACCTTGTTCTGAGTTAAAGCTGTCAAACAAGGTTTGAAGAAAAATAAAATGCCACTACCAGACAACAGCTAATATAGAAAATACTTTTCTGACTATAATACATAATACAAAAGCTTCGAGGTGCATCTGCTGCCTGGCCGTTTATTAAACCTGAAAAGAACAAAATGTCGCAGAAGTTAGCCCTTTTTCCACAGGCGACTATTGTGGGTTGAGAAGTGAAGGGAATTACGTTCAAAGTTCCATTAAATAGATAACTTCAGCAGACAGCAGAATTGGGTTTTAAAAAATGAAGCAGCAAATGTAATTGAACTCGCGACATCTTATCTACAGTGTGCAACGCCTACCGTTACGCTACTAGCTGTCGCGTAGATACATCTGCTCCAGAAGTCAACAGTTCGTCCAGCATTCCACAGTGCTGTGAGATAATGGATATGGCCGGATCTAGACTTCAGAGAGATAGACGGTTACAGCTTTTCTTTTGCACTGCACGACGGTTTCAACAAACAGATAGGGCAATAGAGTAGCTCAAATGGAAAGGAACACTTTCTATTTAAATTTATGCATCCTACACTGTTGGCAGTTCTGTGCGCATCGTTATTTCGGTGATTACAAAATAGAGTCGACTGTATGCACTGGATAGCCGAGGCAGATAGTTCACGGCGATTAGGTCAACCAAGTAAATGAATGTACTGAACATGTTGCGAACCACTACAGGGAGCCTGTGTGTCAGAATGCACATCGAGTGTGCCGCATCGGTGTTATGATAGAAAAATGAACGACAGAGAAGAGGATTTGGTGGTCTGTTGGATTGCTGATAGGTTCCTATACTGACGGTCTAGGTTCGATTCCAGCTTCCGCCAATGCTTTTTGATAGGGAGAGACCGATTCTATTCGCTTCTAGCTACGCCAGGTGAAGAAGGTATAATGGCATTGTGGTCTGAAATTCACATTAAACATGATATTCCATCTCTACCAAGTTGATGTTAGGTTGAACCACAATAAAGTTAGGAATGGCGTCATGTAGGAACTATATCACCATTATCCTTTCTTATACTAGTTATTTATTTCTTGTGACGGAATAAACGCTATGTAGGGTCACAGACACTTATTCCATCTTTTATTTGAGCTTCTGTATGCCGATGAAATTGGTTCTGGACTGGGAATACAACTCAGACCGCTCTTAACGCGGAATATGGTCCCTTCGTGACAATACAGCTCGACTACAATTTGTTGTTTGTTCAAAACTGCAGATTCCTCAACATCTCCACATATTGCGCGTGAATGGGTTTGAATCCTGGCCCGGCACTAAGGTTTTCATTGTGAATTATCAAGCTCTAGAATGAGAACACCTATCTGCTGGTTGATAATAATTTTGATTTTTTATGCATTTTCATTCGTTGTCAACACTAACGATATCTGACGTTTTTGACTCCCAGTGAGACATATAACTATTTGCGAGATCACTGTAAGTTCAACGATGTTATTCCGAGCTGCTGGTGGAGAAAAATTCGGTAGCTGACGTCTGTTTGTGTGTAGTCAACAACGATATGTGTGGGGTTCGATTCCCAGTGAGCACTGAACTCTTCGTCATATTATTTCTAGTTCAAACATGCTCACATCTCGCTGCTGATGTAACAAACCCATATTTAACGTTCGTTTTCTCTATAATATAACAGCGAAAGATGCTGGGTTGGAGTCCTGGGAAGGAAAAAATTAATTTTTCGTCTCGTCATATCAGTTAAAACATCTAGTTACTGCCGAGAAAATCCGATATGACACAGTTGATTGTCCTTCGATAACAATCCGATTAGGTTCTGGGTTCGAATCCCTGTCCAACACATAGCTTTACCTCACGGCATTTCAAGTAAGTTACTTGTGAAGAAGCAATATTTAACATCTCTCGTAGTTCGTTAACAGGGAGAATGGATGCTGGGTAGGAATTCGCGTCCGTTAAAAATGTTTACGTTATGTAATTTAAAGTTGATATTTGCTAACTGATACTGTCTAAAATCGAGGTATATCACTCTCTGTATGACTAGTCAGGAGTGACTGTTAGTTTCCGTCAGTCACGAAATCTTAGCCTGGATGACCTGGGTTTGAATCCATATGCGGAACGAGACGGTTCGTCGTGTCATTTGAAGTTCATACATATTCTCAACTAGCTGGGGTGAATAACTTAAATTTTTAATGTCATTTTGTGTTAAATAACAAGTACGGTATGTTACTTTGAAGAGGAAATCATGAATACGACGAACTTACTACGTGCATTACCTATCTGACGTAATAATGAGAGTGGTATCATTTCAGGTATGTCATTTATTGCAATAAATGTGAGCTTACAAGCCTTAAGGACAATCTTATCTGTGATAAGATGTTCCCTGATATATCTAGTATCGTGGTATTACATTATAACATCTTGAGTTATTGCGATACAGAGCAGTGTTTTCTAGTGGTGACTTGTTGGAACCATTTTCAATAGTCAAACGACTGTACCAAGGAGCGGTTAGAGGATCTGCTACACAGCTGCGTTATGTGGATCGCGTGCGAATCAGGCGACATGCAATTCAGGTCGTTCGGATGCTTTTGAGCATGACTGTACATTGTGGTCTTGGTATCCTCGGCTGGGTTCTGGTCGAGCTGCTGAGGGCGAAAATGTAGTAAAATGCCTTTTTTACCGTCTTCCGTGGAAGCGCCCGAGATCTAATGCTGCGCCCGCAAGTCTCAAGAAGTCCGTCGTAGGCCTCATCAAACGCAGAAAGAACCAACCGATTTTCTCCATTTATCTAAACAGGAGGAAGCGTGTAACGTTTATACTTTGACCCTGTACTGTAGGATAGTGATACTAAGACGATTTTTGTGTTGGGTATACAAATGGTCCCTACCCCAAGGGATATCCAAAACACTTCACCCTAAGCTTGTACCACCAATAGAATCGAAGGTATGAGCAACAGGAAATCCTGTTTTTAAACGCAGAGTTTTGGGACATACTGATAAAATCAGCTGATGCCCAAGGAATTCGATTAGAAAATGAGATCGATAACGATAAGTAGTCAATAAGTTTTCCTATTTGGCAGCAAAATAATTGACGATGGATGAAATAGAGAGGATATAAAATTTAGACTGGCACTAAAGAGAAAAGCGTTTCTGCAGAAGGGAAAATATTTAAGATCTAATAGAAGTCTCCTATGAGCGTATTTGTTTAGAATTTAGCCTTGTACGCAAGTGAAAGTGGGCGATAACCAGTTCAATCAAGAAGAGATTTGAAGGTTTTGAAATGTGGTATTACAGATGAATGTTGAAGGTCAGACATATAGATTGAGTAACTAATGAAGGGGTACTGAAACATACCGTGAAAAAGAAATTTATGGTACAACCGAACTAAAGAAGAGTTCCGTTAATAAGACACATTCTGTGCAAGAAGGAATAGTCGGTCAGGCTATGGAAGGAAGTACAGGGGGTTAAGATTCTGTCGGGTACTTAAAGGTTATTTAAGTGCCAGGCACTTAAATATGATTTGCAGAGCATCTATGTAGATGTAGAGGTATGAAAATAAGTAGCAGGTTGAAATGGATGTAGGTTGCAACAGGTGTTCGGAGATGATGAGGCTTGCACAGGATACATTAGCCTGGAGAGTGACATAAAACTAGTCATAACTCTAAAGGTCACAACAACATCCGCCCTGAAAAACGAAGTTTGAAGTTTTGTACGCAATGGCCATCCGGTGTGTCTGCAGGCCAGTTTTGTCGTTTCTTGCATACGCGGCCGCCAGTCAACGAAGCCTGCGACCTTTCTCATCGCCCGGTTTTGTATGCACTCGAAACGTCCTTTTAGTGCGATATGACGTGGACCCTACACACTTGAGCAGTATCCACATGCATCTGTATCTACATCCGTACTCCGCAAACCAATGTGAAGTGAGTGGCAGGGGGTACTTCACACTGTACCACTTATTACGGCTTCTTCCTGCTTATTCACCTACGGAGCGGGGAAGAATGATTGCTTCAAAGCTTCTCAATCTTTCTGCGACGGTCAGAATAAAGAAGAAGGATATGTAAACCACTTGCTGCTTTCCCATAATTTCTCTGTAGAAAAAGCAAAATCATTTACTGCAAATCTTCTGAAATGTGCTCTTCTGTTATTGTTGCATGAAGATATTCAAATATATCAAACTGTTATTTATTTTATGTGAAACAGTGACGTTTGTACTTGATATTTGCTATACTGTCTTAGGTTGCATTAATCTTCAGGCGTATGATCCCGTATCCCTGTTGACCTCTTTTTGTGTTACATTTTGTCCATATGTGATATCCTTAGTCGTAAGTACACTGAAGCGCCAAAGAAACTGCTATAGGCAGGCGTATCCAAATACAGAGATAGGTAAACCGGCAGAATACGGCACTGCGGTCGGCAACGCCTACATAAGACGTCAAGTATCTGGCGCAGTTGTTAGATCGGTTACTGCTGCTACAATGGCAGATTATCAAGATTTAAGTGCGTTTGAAAGTGGTGTTATGGTCGGCGCACGAGCGACGGGAGACAGCATATCTGAGGTAGCGATGAAGTGCGGATTTCCCCGTACGACCATTTCACGAATGTACCGTGAATATAAAATCTCCAACATCTCTGCGGCCGGAAAAAGATCCTGCAAGAACGGGGCCAACGACGACTGAAGAGAATCGATCCACTTGACAGAAGTGCAAGGCTTCCGCAAATTGTTGCAGATTTCAAAGCTGGGTCATTAACAAGTGTCAGCGTGCGAACCATTCAACGAAACATCATGGCTGTGGGTTTTCAGAGGCGAAGGCCCACACGTGTGCCATTGATTGCTGCACAATACAAAGCTTTACGCCTTACCTGGGTCTGTCAACCCCGACAGTGGACTGTTGTTGACTGGAAACATATTGCCTTGTCGGACGAGTCTCGTTTCAAACTGTATTGATTTGATGGACGTGTGTGGTTATGGAGACAATCTCATGAATCCATGGACCTTGGATGTCAGCAGGGAACTGTTCAAGCTAGTGGAGGCCCTGTAATGGTGTGGGACGTGTGCAGTTGGAGTGATATGGGACCCCTGATACGTTTAGACACGGCTGTGACAGATGAAAAGCATGTAAGCATCCTGTCTCTTCACATGCATCCATTCCTTCCCATTTTGAATTCCGATGGACGTGGGCAATTTCAGCAGGACAATGTGATATCCCATACGTCCAGAATTGCTACAGAGTGGCTCCAGGAACACTCTTCTGAGTTTAATTGCGTCTGATGCCCATCAGAATCCCCAGGCATGAACGTTATCTGGTATGCCTTGCAATTTGCTATTCAGAAAAGATCTCCAGCCCTTCGTACTCTTACGGATTTATGGACAACCCTGCAGGAATCATGGTGTCAGTTCCCTCCAGCACTACTTCAGACATGAGCCGAGCCCATGTCACATCATGTTGCGCCACTTCTGCGTGCTCGCGGGGGCCCTACACGATATTAGGCAGGTGTACCAGCTTCTGTGGCTCTTCAGTTAATTACAAGAGTGGCTCTCTCGATTTGTTTTGTAAACGCAGGTATGATATATCTTTGCATTGGTAAAACGGGGCTTGCCATAGTGTACAAAACAGCAGTGTGGTCTTGAATTTCTTTTTGCTGTCGAACGTAAAAAGAGTGTGTTCTTTCCGACATGTAAGCAAATGGTGTGAAAGACTGTATTCTCTATTGTTACTTCAGGTGTCTGACATGTCTGCAATACACACGTGCATGACAGTTTATTTACAGATACGAGTGACGCCCTCAGGTCGTGTAATTTGTCCATCAAGCTGAAAGATATTGCTTAACGTAGATGCTTTTCTTCAGAGTTTAAATTTTCGCTTTTTCTTTACTGTGATTACGGTTTCGAAATAAGGAGGATCTTCTGCTGTGATCTGTAGTTTTCGCTACAAAAGAGTGGATGTTTTGTTTCTCAGTCTCACGCAGGGTGGGCATGTACAGACCACTGTAGTCTGATCATTTGTAATCGGTGGCGGTGCTGTGGTTTTTTCCACTTCGTTAGATGTCGAAAAATAATGAGATACGAATTGTATGCTGCAATAGAACGTAAGAATTATACTGATTGTGTTCATAAAACTATTTTCGTGGGAAGAGGACATTTACTATCGTCGCAGCTGTATTTTCCTTTTTAATGGATGCTCGATTATAAGAGATGCTTTGACGTTAAATACAGTTGTTACAGTGCAGTTGTTTACATTCAGTGTCGCGGGCACTTGTGGGTGGTGTGGCGACGATCCAGTGTGTGTGGTTGCCGCCCTAGGCAGCTGTGCCCCGACCAGGGTGGGACTACATTTTAGCCTTATTCATCTCATTTTGTTCTGCAGGCCTTTTATGTTAGCAGAGAAACACAGAACGGTGAATGAGGCTGCTCTGAGCACAGCCGGGTGAAGACTCTGCACACACATACGGCAGTGGCTGTGGCTGGCAGAGAGGGTAAACTGCCTGTTTTTCAAGCAGTGAACAGTTGAAAAGCGATCTGTAAAGTTCTCCAGAATTTTGTTGTTCTGCCAGGATGCTCCAGTATTACCGAGATTTATGTTTAACACATTGCATGAAGCGTCTTCTTCTTGCCTTTTGTCCATCTGCGACTGATTTCCACAGACTGGAGACAGTATATCAACGCCACCAGAAGGATCTCTTTGAGGACCACCAGCGACAAGATAGAACTGGCCGCTATCTCTGCTTATGCTGAGGAGAGGGAAGAATGAGGGGTCGTAGGGGGGAGGAGAGGGTAATAGTGCTTCTAAGATGATTAGTTCGTCAGCGCCCATCGAGGAGGACACAACTGCAACTGCCACTCCGTGTACAATCTGTTGTGATGATGATTTTCCCTAGTACATATGTTGCATTATGACCCGTGATTACCAGTTCTGTTTTTTTTTTCACAACTATTTGGATGTGTAATTAGAACTGTGAAGCATTTTCCATCAGTTGTAGCAGCGTGTATTGACTCTGAATTCCTAGGTTGCTTCGTGATTGTCAAGTAGGCGTCTGTAGCGAACTCTGACGTCAAACAGTGATGGATGGTCCTCAGCTGTATGCTTACATGTAATACACTTATTAAACTCCTCTCTGTCTAACACTAGCATCCCATGAGTTGAACACAATTCCCACCAAAAAATTGAAGATAGTTCTTCCACTCCAGTCATTTTCCAACGAGCTTGTAGGTGGTGGGTAGAGTTTGAGTACGTCTGCAACCAGTTTCGATTGATATTGTGATATTTTTTCGCAGTAGGATAACACCACTTGTATGACATCGTTAATATTTGTGGGTATTCCTTGTGTAGCACTACGCATGTAGTTGTGTTATTAGGTCCGATCTTTATGGTTAACGACGTAATTAGGACCGATCTTTACTTCAGTTTCCCAACCAAAATAAATAAAATACACTAACCTAACCTTCCTCTCCTGCATCTGGGCTTTCTGTTCAGAAAGACCAGGGTTCGCGTTCCAAAAAGGGCACCGCCATTTTTATTTTCCTGCAAATTCCCGCATGGGTAGGGGGTGGGGGGACATCGGAACAGCCCTGGGACAAAGAAATTCACACCAAAATTCTAAATTCTCACCAAAATCCGAAATTCCTGCCAATACGGTAGGTTGGTGAGGGGGGAGGGGATGGGGAGGGGTGCTGAGGGAAAGTAGTCGGGGATCCACTTGCTGGTTGAGGAAAACACATGACTTCATTCTCGGTAGGGGTGGGGAGTGTGGGTTAGTGGTGAGGGGGAGGGTGCAGGTTAGGGGCAGCGGATGGGGTAACTAATTGATCAATTTCATTAATTTGCATACCAATTTGATATCAAAATTGCTCTCGTAGCCCCAGAACCCTGATAGTCAGTAAAACAAGGTAAGGTGGCTCAGAGTATGGTCTGGTACAGTGCAATGGTTTCTGAACACTAGTTATTCCTGCGTATTTCCTTCATACCACATGCAGCATTGTATGACATAAAAAGCATCAAACGTGAAATGAGCCGCAGACTAATGGCTAATCGTAAAATTAAACTGTAGAAAAAATTTTGTAGCAAGGAGAATGTATTTAATATTCAGCGTTTGAGGGCTGTCGTAGACCACAGCCTCTGCGATGTTCCTTCATATATGGAGGCAATAAGTGCGTCTGAAGAAATGCATCTCTGTGCCATCAGCTGTACAAATACACCTTTATCCTCATCAGGAGGAAAATCGGTGGAGAAAAAAGTGTATTTGTACGGCCGATGGTTCAGAGACACATTTTTTCAAATATTTGACAGCTGTAAACAGTTAAATTTCTAAAAAGTGCTTCCTTAACATGGGACTCTGAGCGTCGGGTACAAATCAGAAAATAATAAGGAGGGCAGATAGACAATGTAACAGATCACCACGAGGATTACAGAATTTTACTCTCCTTCATTACCAAGCAGTTCCATGGATCCACGGTGCGTCGCAGCCGTTGCTGAGTGGTCCCGTTGAAACCTAGGTAGAAAAGGGCAGCCAGACCACGAGCGGTCGTCCGGCGCGAATGTTGCCAGCCAGCGGACGGAATGTCGACCTGCTGCTTGTAGTCGACGCTGACTCCGGTGAAAAACTCCGGATCTCCGCTCTGCGGAGGCCCTCCTTGCGCAGCTCGTGGCTTCGGCCGCTCGGACCTCGTGACCGTTTCCTGTAGTGACGATACCGTCAATCCACAAACTTCGTGCCTCTCACTCGGGCCACCGAACCCCTTATATATATCGGCAAGCAAAGACCTTCCAAGGACACTGTTGTGGGCTGGCAGGAGAGCCAACTCGTATGAATAGAGGAAGCCGAAAGGCACGCGTTTAAGCTCACGCAGGCTGGCGTGAGGTCTGGAACAAGACAAGGAAATTAGAACTTAGAAAAACGGACGCAGCTGGTGGAATACTTAACTTTAATCCATTAATGTTGAACGTAGCTCTTGTCTGTACATTATTTACAATATCAATAGCAACTGATAATGGTGCCTTGCTAGGTCGTAGCAAATGACGTAGCTGAAGGCTATGCTAATTAGCGTCTCGGCAAATGAGAGCGTATTTTGTCAGTGAACCATCGCTAGCAAAGTCGGCTGTACAACTGGGGCGAGTGCTAGGAAGTCTCCCTAGACCTGCTGTGTGGCGGCGCTCGGTCTGCAATCACTGATAGTGGCGACACGCAGGTCCGACGTATACTAATGGACTGAGGCCGATTTAAAGGCTACCACCTAGCAAGTGTGGTGTCTGGCGGTGACACCACAGACACAACCCACAGATACCAATTCTTCCTCATAGATATTGGCAATGAGGCCGCAAGAGGTATAGTCGATACTACACCTGAGCCAGTGGCGCCAGACACAACAGTCTACTAACTCAACGGCGCCATGGCTCAGCAGCGTATTGATGGCCTGCGGTTGTGATCGGCAAGGGTTGTTAGGGTAACACCATCACAGTTGTACACGAAAAATGCCATAACTTTTGCACTGTTGGGTTTCTGATGAACTTTTGATCGTCGTGGTAGTCCGTGACGCCATTTGTTTGACTGGCGTTTCAGTTGTAGCTCCTCCGATTTGGCACGTGTCTCATCCAGCGTAACTATACGTCGTAAGAAAGCCTTTCCTTCTTGTTTATAATGTTATAAGTGATTACAAACAGCGTCATATTGATTCCACTTCAGTATTTCTGTCAGTTCATGAGAAAACCATTGTGATGAAATTTTTCTCATGTCCAGACGTTCCTTCATAATATGAAGCACAGTTGCATGTCCATCAAATTCCTCTGAAGTTTCTCTAACAGAATTACCAGTCTAGTCGCCCCAAAATTGTGCTACATTTCAATTCAATTAATTCTCCTCATTGGCCATTTTCGAGAGATATTACGTCCACGATGCCAAATCCTTTGTTGGTACACTTACATTTTATCAGAAACGTAGACTCAGGAAATATTTGGCCGTGCAGTGTCTTTCTAACTGCAGTTTGCTATCTTTTCGAGAGCGAAGCCACTTTAAATTGTATTTTAATACGTATCCTCATTTAGAGATTAAAGTTGACTCGTATTTGCCATTTAGGAGTCCATATTTCTGTTCTTACGAGAGATCCAATATTGTTTCCGGGCTCAATTTCTGATTGCAAACCTTAAAAAGGCTTGATCACCAGCATCATTTTGCGCATATAACATATTTGCTTTCTGAAATACCAATATATCTGAGACTGGCAAACACTTTATTCACTTCGGAATGAGATTTTCACTCTACTGCGGAGTGTGCGCTGTTATGAAACTTCCTGGCAGACTAAAACTATGTGCCGGACCGAGATTCGAACTCGGGACCTTTGCCTTTGGCGGGCATATGTTCTACGAGCTGGAAACATCCCACAGACTGTGGCTAAGCCATGTCTCCACAATATCCTTTATTCCAGGAGTGCTAGTTTTGGAAGGTTCGCAGAAGAGCTTCTGTGAAGTCTGGAAGATAGGAGACGAGGTACTGGCAGAATTGAAGCTTTGAGGTCGGGTCGTGACTCGTGCTTCGGTAGCTCAGTCGCTAGAGTACTTGCCCGCGAAAAGCAAAGATTCCGAGTTCGAGTATTGGCAGGCATACAGTTTTAATCTGCCAATAAGTTTCATTTTATTAACTCTCGGCAGACTAGTTTCAGCTATAAATCACCACCGTCACTGGATTTTTATTATGTAACACGTGAAACATGGATTAATACAAAGTGATAAATGTTTTTTTTTTTAATATTACTCAGAATTATTTTTTCCTTGTGTTATATGGGGTACTTTTCACTTTTTTATTTTTCTTACGTGACTCAAGATTAATAGTGCATTGTGCTTTTTTCACGCAATATGAAGTCAAAAATGAAAATATTTAATAACAGTATCTCCTGTTTCTTTGATTATTTGGATTTTTAAGGAATAAGAAAAGAAGTGCATTTTAAACTAGTTACCAGCCCATTTGAAAAATTGTCGTAATAAGCAGTTTATAAAACAGGGAATGCGTCATTTCATGATACTTATCTCTGACTGACTAGAAGATGACTGAAGTTCAAATGCTGACCGCATCTGATATTTGTCTGATTGAGCTGCGCCGACGCAAGAACCGCATTGGCGCATTCCATGAGCCTTTGATGCAGACCCTTTGTGCTTCATGGCGCGTGCTCAATTTATCGAGGCGATACTCGATTGTCGCTATCGGTGCAGTCAGCCTATCAGAAGCCATTGTAGTGCAAAATGGGACTGTACCGTTCGACGATAGAAATTGCAGTGATTGTAGCTGACAGATCACCAGCAGCTTTACATGAGACAAGATTATCATTCGTTATGGCAGACTGACGTCATTTATACTGGGCTGAAACAACATGAAATTATTGTTTCTTCAAGTCTTGGTTTTACTTGGTTTTAGAGAGGTATGAGTTTTTCATTTGTATTTCTGCAGCGTCTGTACTGATTTCTTTATTGAAGTTTGTTCCTAGTTCACGATAGGCAGTATATGTTGTACAGCTAGCAGAGATTACTGTTAATTAAAATACTTTAGTTTTGCATCTAGGGTAGTATCGTTTTAAACGTAATCAGCCAACTAAGTTAAGTGTAATAAGAGACCTAATTAGTTTCCGGATGCTGCCGAGACTAAACTGAGAAATCTGAGAACGCATGCTATTTGTTGGCAGTGTATTTCACATTCTCCCTCTTGTCGTCAAGTACACAAATGAAGAGTCAACCTATAGGCACAATCGATACAGTTCTTATTAAAATGTTGGACTTCACAGTTTCACTTTAGCAAAAAGCATTCATACTATAGCTACATATTTCAGAAAATTCCTCTAAATGCAGCAAGTAAATCAGCCTTTCTGTTTCTCACAGTCAACAAAGCCGTACGGGTATTAATATTTAATCTTTATAGCTACAAATTTATCTATGTTTAAGATACAATTAAACATAAAAATTAGAATTGGACACCAGCAGAATGGTGTGTCCAGACGGTCATTGGGAGTATCCAGAAGGAAATTATGTAACGGACAGGTTTTACTACGAACTGATGTAGACGGGTCATTAAGAACTAACGTCGAATGGAAACAATTACTATGGTGCTCAAATTTAAAAGACGATAAACGTCAGTCGCAGAATCCGTCACTTACTGGAGCAGATCTAGATTTCGACTGTTACATAGTCATTATCGGTGCCAAAAATACAACCCAGTGAGGGCGTCTCGTCGTTCTTGCGACCACGTTCTTGTACTACCTTACTTCACTCTATATTTCCAGAGTTACTTACAATGTTTTTATACTTTTTGACACACATTAAGTTATATGTCGTAGGAAGCTTTTGTAAATGGATTTTAATCCATTAATGTCAAATTTAAATGCATTGTGCATTTGTCAGAATCTTACTCTACAGGTCGTTTATGACCTTATTTCCACGTAAGTTTTGCTCTTAGTTTTTACCGATTTATATTTTCTCTATGTAATTTGTAAATCCTTGACATATAAGAGCCATTTACCAGCTACGTTCCTACTAAAAAAATTTAACATAGTTTCTTGGATGTATATTCCAATAGAAGGCACTACGGGTTCTCGACGATGCATGTTGATGCTGTTTCCTGTGGTCGTAAGCAACAGCCTCAGTTTTGTGTCAGGCACGCAAAGGCTTGTGTCATTTACAGTGTTTATTCTCTGGAATGTTGCAACCTACGCCACTCTTTGGTAACTGGCATGTTATTGCTGTGTACACACTTATATGGATTCTTGTACCTGTGGTATTACACATATTTGTGTATGTTGTTGATTCTATCTTTGTATTTTTGGCAATGATGATGACTGTGTAGAAGTCGAAATCTAGATCAGCTCCAATAAATAAATAGTTCTGCGACTGACTGCTGTCATTTAAATCTCGATACTCAATTGTCGCTGGACACACAAGGATGTGATAGAGTCCAACTTAGTTAACATGGAATGTTCATGTCCAAAGGGTGGATGAATCCAGGTTACCGGAGAAGATTATGCTGTTCGTACTACCACACCACAGACAAAGTGGAAGGCCAAAGTAATTTTGAAAGAAGTAATTGTAAAAACAAAGAGCAAGATATTTCAGAGGAGATCAATGGGACCATAGAGAATCTTGTACACTGCACTCTAAAATCGGTAGATGAGTTTCTTATTTTGACAACAAAACAAGTGGCGATGTTCAAAGTACAGGGCATATAAAATACGGACTGTCAATGAAAGAAAAATCACTTCCAGAAAGGACAAATTTTTGAAAATCGAATATAAATGTAAATATTAGGAAGTCTTTTCAGAAAACAGTGAAATGTGGACGCTAAACAGTTCAGAAAAGAAGGAAATAGAAACTTTTTGAAAGTGGTGCAACAGGAGAATGATAAAAATGTTGGGTCTAGCCCACTCAGCTCGTTTAGGGTGCCTAAGGGACGCTGCGTTCTCGGAGTTCTTTTACCAAGTCTTCTGTATTGTCTTTTGCATTGAATGCAGACAGTTACAACATATTGTCCTGAATGTTAAAGCCAAACAACTCAAAAGAACAAGACCAAATATGTTCTCACACTCACGTGATTGTAGTACACTAAAAGTCACTGTTCGCGTATGCGAGCGATACATTGCAGGCAAAGTACGTGTTCTGAGAACGGGAATGTCTTGTCCATTATAAGGCTTCAGTTGCGTGCTAGTTGTAGAAAAGCATGGGGAACCTAACAGTTCATATGTGCGACGATTGAGCAAACTGACAGAGGCACCCGTGTCCAACTGAAATTCCACACGTTTCCCATAAGTAAGTAAATGAACAAAACGTTTGTTTGACGTGTCACTGATAAAACTGCACACTTGCTAGTTGCACACTTGGAATATACTCGATTAATAACATGGGCCTTGAGACTTTTTGTGAGTGGGCCGAATTCTTATGTATGTTCCGCTGCAAACATACGGATTGCACTTGTGCTTTCCTACCACAAGCGTAGCACTGAGCTTGTGGGGAGGGACAGTCTTGGCGTTTGCGCCGTGCATAACAGCGAGAGCAAGACTTAATTCTGTTCGTCTGTGTAGCCACCTGTTTAGCGAACTGCTTATGCGGCTTGGAAAGTTGTTTACTCGGCTTGGCTAGCGCACGCTGGCGGTACGGAATGGGACGATCGCCACTATGGATCTCAACCCGACAAATAGCTGGCTGCTCAAATGTATGAGGCACCGGATTCGTAGTGATCTAGCATTTGCAATACCTGCTGAAATGGTGGATCGGATTGTTTCAAAATTTGTTCTCTGAGTTTGACATCAGGTACATTGTACACGATCACATCACGCGACATATCATCTGAACATAAAGTACAGCAAGCACATTTGAATTTGCATTTCCTTGACATATCCTGCAAATCTGTTACCCGCTCGTGATAAATTTGTTCTAACAGTTTTTTGCAATTGAAGAATTGATACCTAGCTGCTGCCACATTCACTTGATGGTCATAATAGTTAGCCAGCGAAGCAATAACACAGTCATACGCCAGTTCACTCGGGGGGTGGCGTTAGGAAAGAGTTTTAGAATTAATCTGAACACTACTCTTCCTACTGTTGATAATACACTCCTGGAAATTGAAATAAGAACACCGTGAATTCATTGTCCCAGGAAGGGGAAACTTTATTGACACATTCCTGGGGTCAGATACATCACATGATCACACTGACAGAACCACAGGCACATAGACACAGGCAACAGAGCATGCACAATGTCGGCACTAGTACAGTGTATATCCACCTTTCGCAGCAATGCAGGCTGCTATTCTCCCATGGAGACGATCGTAGAGATGCTGGATGTAGTCCTGTGGAACGGCTTGCCATGCCATTTCCACCTGGCGCCTCAGTTGGACCAGCGTTCGTGCTGGACGTGCAGACCGCGTGAGACGACGCTTCATCCAGTCCCAAACATGCTCAATGGGGGACAGATCCGGAGATCTTGCTGGCCAGGGTAGTTGACTTACACCTTCTAGAGCACGTTGGGTGGCACGGAATACATGCGGACGTGCATTGTCCTGTTGGAACAGCAAGTTCCCTTGCCGGTCTAGGAATGGTAGAACGATGGGTTCGATGACGGTTTGGATGTACCGTGCACTATTCAGTGTCCCCTCGACGATCACCAGTGGTGTACGGCCAGTGCAGGAGATCGCTCCCCACACCATGATGCCGGGTGTTGGCCCTGTGTGCCTCGGTCGTATGCAGTCCTGATTGTGGCGCTCACCTGCACGGCGCCAAACACGCATACGACCATCATTGGCACCAAGGCAGAAGCGACTCTCATCGCTGAAGACGACACGTCTCCATTCGTCCCTCCATTCACGCCTGTCGCGACACCACTGGAGGCGGGCTGCACGATGTTGGGGCGTGAGCGGAAGACGGCCTAACGGTGTGCGGGACCGTAGCCCAGCTTCATGGAGACAGTTGCGAATGGTCCTCGCCGATACCCCAGGAGCAACAGTGTCCCTAATTTGCTGGGAAGTGGCGGTGCGGTCCCCTACGGCACTGCGTAGGATCCTACGGTCTTGGCGTGCATCCGTGCGTCGCTGCGGTCCGGTCCCAGGTCGACGGGCACGTGCACCTTCCGCCGACCACTGGCGACAACATCGATGTACTGTGGAGACCTCACGCCCCACGTGTTGAGCAATTCGGCGGTACGTCCACCCGGCCTCCCGCATGCCCACTATACGCCCTCGCTCAAAGTCCGTCAACTGCACATACGGTTCACGTCCACGCTGTCGCGGCATGCTACCAGTGTTAAAGACTGCGATGGAGCTCCGTATGCCACGGCAAACTGGCTGACACTGACGGCGGCGGTGCACAAATGCTGCGCAGCTAGCGCCATTCGACGGCCAACACCGCGGTTCCTGGTGTGTCCGCTGTGCCGTGCGTGTGATCATTGCTTGTACAGCCCTCTCGCAGTGTCCGGAGCAAGTATGGTGGGTCTGACACACCGGTGTCAATGTGTTCTTTTTTCCATTTCCAGGAGTGTATATATGGAAGTTTCACCGTACCTGGGGCGCTGTGAGCAACCATATGGTGCAGTCACTCGAGCCATTCCTTGTCTTGTTCACAAAACTGTCGAAAAGGTGGTATAGCAGCTGTAATAGGCAGTGCTTGTTCCATCGGACCCGCAGCGTTGGCCAGTAGCTGCCGCACTGTGTTGAATAGAGCAGATATCTACTGAGTCTGAAATTCAAACATCTGAATTAGCTGTGTGGCATCTGACGCTTGCGGCTGTGGCGCCTGAGCAAGGGGTGGGACAGGTTGGGCGGCCATATTGGAAGACACAAAAAATGGTTCAAATGGCTGTGAGCACTATGGGACTTAACATCTATGGTCATCAGTCCCCTAGAACTTAGAACAACTTAAACCCAGCCATCACGAGGCAGAGAAAATCCCTGACCCCGCCGGGAATCGAACCCGGGAACCCGGGCTTGGGAAGCGGGAACGCTACCGCACGACCACGAGCTGCGGGCTGGAAGACACAAATGTAACAAACAGACAAAAGTACGAACGAAGAAAGTTTCTGCAGCGCCCACCTCAAAACACTTATTAGCAAAAACGACAAGAGACTGCGCCCCTGCAAAGTAAAGTCAAGAGAGAAAAAATGCGCCAGCAAAAAAATTTCCGTGGCCTTCGGCACGGAGATCGTTTGGAAGGCGTCGTCGCCAGTTATTGGATCTCACCCACTCGTCTCGTATAGGGCCTAAGGGATGCAGCCTTCTCGGAATGCCATACAGCAGTTCAGGCAAATAACATTAGTAGTTTTATTTCTATAAAGCAGATTGACAATACTTAACTTGGAGATATACAAGTAGTACCGTAGTCGCAAACGAAGGGCGACATGCAAACAGTTATATTCGTCGCTCTATACAAGTCCAGACAAGCAACTGTTAAGGATCACTACTAGCTGTTCTTGTAGCACGCTCCGCTAGGGAGTGCTAGAAAATATGTTGACAAAGAATGAGGAAATACTGCATGGAATAGAGGAGAAAAGAAATTTATAGCACAACTTGCCTAAATGAAGGGATCGGTAGGTAGAATGCATCCTGATTCCATCAAGGATCATGAGTTTGGCGACGGAGAAAAATGTGGAGGAAGGGGTTAAAAATCATAGAGGGAGATCGCCTGCATCCTTAAGTTACTAGCATCAAACCAATCTTGGGACTGCAGACAACAATAACACTAACTTTTGTTTCATGATTTATATTGTTAACTATCGAAAAAAAATTAATGCTGAAACGAAGAGTTCATTGGTTACTTGGAGACCATTTTCAGCCATTCATGGACTTCATGTTCGCAAACATCTATGGAATTTTTGTAGATGTCAATGTCATCGGCCCACAGTTGTTCGCGTCTGGTTTTAAGAATATACTGTAAAATTCGAGGGAATTATTTGGCTATATAAATCTCCCGACACGAATCCCATCGAGTATTTATGGGGCATAATCGAGAGGCCAGTTCTTGAACAAAATCATGTAAAGGCTACACTTTCGCAGTTATGGACGGACGGCTGTAGAGGCAGCGTGGGTCAATGTTTCTGCAGGGGTCTTGAATACTTCTTGAATACGTGCCATGTCGAGTTGCTGCATTACGTCGGGTAAAATGAGCTTCGACGCGGTATTAGAATGTATTCCATGACTACTTTCACCTTATTGTATTAATGCGTGTTTTTATAGTACGCCGTTTGAAGGCAGCAGTGTACTGATGATCTGTCGCAAACGATTTGTTATGATTAAAATTTAGTTATTGGCAGATCACCTGGAAAAGTCCTTAGGGTGTTGTAAGGCGAATAATAAGTTACAAATCTTTAACATCATGCAGCGCGTCAGCAACCGTATATGTATAGAAAATAAACAATTTTTTTCAGCCTTCAGTTGCAAGGTAATTTTTTACTCGTTGACCTAGGTTTCGATTCCATTAATGGAATCTTCTTCAGAACAAAAATTAAATTATTTTAAGAGCCAAACACTGGCCATGTCACAGATTAAAAATTAAAGCAATAAAGACGCATAATCATAAGATTATGTCTGTCAAGCGTAGCTCCGTCTACGTTCGCCTTAATGGTTTTAATCTTGACAGACATAATCTTATGATTATGCGTCTTTATTGTTTTAATTTTTAATCTGTGACATGGCCAGTGTTTGGCTCTTAAAATAATTTAATTTTTGTTCTGAAGAAGATTCCATTAATGGAATCGAAACCTAGGTAAACGAGTATAAAATTACCTTGCAACTGAAGGCTGAAAAAAATTGTTTATTTTCTGAATAATAAGTTAGTTATCGGCAGATCACCTGGAAAAGTCCTTAGGGTGTTGTAAGGCGAATAATAATAATGCTTGAAATTGTGTGTGATAACTGTGATCATGTGGCTAGAGATGTGCAGTTATGGAGTCCAAGGAAGTAGGTTCACATTTGTAACATATTCTGGCAGCTTCTTATTCATACAATGGAATTATGTCTTTTAATATTCGATGTTATTTACTTACATGGGTGTGTTGTTCCAGCACTTAATTTATCGCAGTTTCGTGACTTCAGTCGAATTAAGAAACGAACAACGAAAGTGCTGTGAGTGAAACAGGCAACGATGACATTTACATTCTTGTCGCAAATATTGGACCGTTTTTTTTTTTTTTTCGAGTGTGTCGTGATTTATGAAGGAGTAGTTAGGCAGCAACCTAAGAGCATACCATAAATTTCTGCGAATGAAATGAGCAGCAAGCAAATTATAGCCTTGCTTGTCTTATAGCTGCAATCGAATCCCTAACAATGCTTTCGTAAATTTGGCTATCAGGACAAAGACAGCACCGCACGGCGAGCAATGGACGTCACGTGACCGATTTCCAAGTTCAGTAAAACAGAGGGATGCCACATGACCGATATCCGATTTCAGCCGAACGCCAGTCACAGACTGTGGTAGTTACTCATTTTAGTCACTCGTGTTTCAAAAAATATGTGTGAAATCTTATGGGACTTAACTGCTAAGGTCATCAGTCCCTAAGCTTACACACTACTTAACCTAAATTATCCTAAGGACAAACACACACACCCGAGCCCGAGAGAGGACTCGAATCTCCGCCGGTACCAGACGCACAGTCCATGACTGCAGCGCCTGAGACCGCTCGGCTAATCCCGCGCGGCCGGCCGGAGTGGCCGTGCGGTTCTAGGCGCTACAGTCTGGATCCAAGCGACCGCTACGGTCGCAGGTTCGAATCCTGCCTCGGGCATGGATGTGTGTGATGTCCTTAGGTTAGTTAGGTTTAATTAGTTCTAAGTTCTAGGCGACTGATGACCTCAGAAGTTAAGTCGCATAGTGCTCAGAGCCATTTTTTTAATCCCGCGCGGCACTCGTGTTTCAGAGCATCTTCCAGCAGGATAATTAAAAATGGTTCAAATGGCTCTGAGCACTATGGGACTTAACATCTGAGGTCATCAGTCCCCTAGAACTTAGAACTACTTAAACCTAACTAACCTAAGGACATCACACACACCCATGCCCGAGGCAGGAGTCGAACCTGCGACCGTAGCAGTCACGCAGGATAACTGTCTCTATTACAAGTCCAGAATGAACACGATAGTGAACTCACGTGGTTGTCTTGTCCGCCATATTCGTGTAATCTGAAACCTATGGAAAACATCTGCGAAGCTATTTGGAGCCAACACTGCGCCCAGTAATCTCCGACAATTTACTGAAATTTCGTTACCTGTGCGTAGCTGTCTGGTACCACATACCTCCTAGAACCTGTCAAGGATTTGTCGAATCCACACTACCAAAATTCGTTGCTGTGTTGCTTTCCAAAGGTGCACCAACTCTCTGTTAAGCAGAGGGTCGCAATGTTTTGGCTCATCAGTTTATTCTGTGTCTAGACGAGTATCTGGCGTTGTCCAGGTACGTATTTATTCTAATCTTCTATTAGTCCATCTCATTCTTCCTCCTCTCTCTATCCATCTCCTCTTCCACCCCTTCTATGTCGATCTCCTCTACCCCGTATCTCTATCCACCACCTGTAGCCTCACCCCCTCTTCCACTCTCTCCATCTCCTCCTGCCCTCTTTCCCTCCACCTCATCTTCCCCACTTTCTCTGACCATTAAATCCTTCCCCTCTGTCCATCTGTTCCTTCCCCCTATATTCGTCTCCTTCTCCCCTTCTCTCAGCCGACCACTGTGACCGAGCGGTTCTAGGCGCTTCAGTCCGGAGCCGCACGACTGCTACGGTCGCAAGTTCGAATCCTGCCTCGGGCATGGATGTGTGATGTCCTTAGGCTAGTTAGGTTTAAGTAGTTCTAGGTTTTAGGGGACTGATGACCTCAGATGTTAAGTCCCATAGTGCTCAGAGTCATTTGAACCCCTTCTCTCTGCATATTATCACGCTCACCCCAACAAGAGTATGGTGGTTCTCACCCCTACAGTATTTCTTTCCTGATCATAACTAAATGTGAACCACATTTAATTGAAACCATTCCAGGCATTTAAATTCAGTTTTTTAACAGTGGTTTCGCCCGCGTACTCACATCTCAAATATACTTCACATATTTCTCTCGTATGTGTATTCAATTTTCACCTGTATCTCTAGCGAATTTCGCCCTGCAATTTCATTTTTACGACGTCGTATCTCCTGATCTAAGCGTCGTAAAATGATATGATTTTTGAGGTATATCCAGTGGCATATGTGGTTACTGTGTGCGAAATTCGTTGTGAACAGAATTATTAGTAAAGAAGTAATAAATTAAAACTTGACTCATGACGCGATAGTTTTGCACGCATATCGGTATTTACGAAGTCGTATCTCCTGAACTACAAGTACTACAATGATATAATTTTGCTGGTACATTGAGCGGTGGACGTGAATACAGTCTGAAAACTGAGTCGCGAGAACAGTTAGTATTAAATGAGTAATAAATTAAACGTAATGCATGCTTCATGCGGCAATTTTGCTTCACAAACTGAAAAAATGTGCGAAGCGACAATTTTTTTTTCCTTTCATTATTTTGTGGGGGTCGTCAGCGAGAAAAAGTTCCAGAAAGGTGTGAAGGTATATGTGAAGTTTGTTGCAAGCCACTAAGCGCTTTCATTGTCAAATAATGGATGAATAATGTATGGGTATTCAAGCGGCGTGTGCTCTATTGCCTTCTCGTTCCCACCCCCACACCTTTGATATGTAGGTTTTTCTTACCCCCGCAGCGATTCTTTCCAGAGGTATGTGTGCCAAGTTTGGTTGAAATCGATCCAGTGGTTTAGGAGGAGATGTGGATCATACATACTTGTAATACGTATGGATTTTACAAATGAAAAGACCCACAGCGAAGCAGCTGCTAAAACTAAAACAAGAACCACTAAAACCCGTATACGGTGCAGCAAGTATGTTGTTCCCCGGCTCATGTCAGAAAGAAAAACACTGCCTATAATTAGGCCCGGCACCATACTCGCTGTCGGCAGTTCGTTAATTAGCTGAAAACAATGATAACATACACATTCAGGAAAAAATAAAGAAAACTCAGTAATATGTAAAATGTGAATGTTAAGAGTCATGTACAGTAGAAAATTTCGTGGTAGGCCGTGTGCCACGTTACCCGAACATTTTTTTTACTCTTGTAGTCTCGTTGGAGAGGAACTGGCAGCCGTTCCCTATTTCTGCGAGATCGTTTTCGTGTTATCCGCGAATTTTGCAGATAAGCCACTCTCCAGCCAGCGGTTCATTCTGCAACAATTTCCCACTAAGATGTATTTTGGCGAGCGGCTGATTGTCGTGTCTGCTGCTTGCTTTCTGGCTTAATGTTCCTTCCAGGAAGCCAATCTCGGGCTCCATAGAGTGCACGCAATTTCCTCGCCCCTCCCCCGCTCCCTCTGCCCGCCGCCTCTTATGGACCCGTCCGGAGCTGCTGCGCCGTTCTTTCATAACTCCCACCTGCAATCCTGCCCCCCCCCCTCCCTCACCCTCTCCCCAACCCAGTAACCCCCTTCTATGTCCCCCTGCCCCCCCCCCTGCCCCCCCCCCTGCCCCCCCCCCTGCCACCCACTTCTCCACAAGTAAGGCTACAACGTACATTCTTAGAGGCGGCCGGCTTTCCTGACTTCAGCTTAAAAATTGCTTAATCTGCAACAGATTACGAATCATGAATCCGTCGACAGTTTCCCGTTAAGCCAGAGATAATTTTAATAGAAGAGTACTCGAAAGAAACAAGAGTAACCTGAAAAATTGCGATCGCGACTTCCTTTTTACTTCTCTGCGGATATTTCGCCCTACAGCAGGCTTGACTTCCCATCAGTTCGTTGTAAAGAGGTAGGATAACTTTTTAAAGGCAACTAGTGCTACCACTAACGCGAAATTATTTCACTCTTACGGGCGTGTTTCTGTTCTTGCCACAGTGGAGCAGCAGTAGTGTTGGTCTTCACGTATGCTACTTTTGTGTCTGTTAAGGTCTCACATTACACTCGTTAGTTCATGAAGGATTTCAACTGAGCCAATCACCTACAAATTTGTAATACTGAGGGGACGACCATGTGCTTACTTCTGCAAAGTCTGTTCATACTGTTGCAGGTTACGAATTTTTCTCGTACTTCACACCACGCTCACATCGTTGCTTAAGACGTAACGCAGATGGTTACTTGCCCCGTCAGTGATATGTAATTTCCTTCACTTATAAGACTCTTCTGATGAACTGTGACATAATAAAGACCACCTCTCTGGTGCCTTTACCTATCCTAAAGCCAAGCTGAACGTCATCCAAATTGAACATGTGTTAGATGACGATCAGTTTGGCTTTAGGGAAGCTAAAGGTACCAGAGAGGCAATTCTGACGTTGCGATTGATAATGGAAGTGAGATTAAAGAAAGATCAAGACACGTTCACAGGATCTGTCAACCTGGAAAAAGCGTTCGACGAAGTGAAATGGGGGAAGATGTTAGAAATTCTGAGAAAAAAAGGGTAAGCTATAAGGAGAGACGGGTAAAATACAATATGTATAAGAGTCAAGAGAGAATAACAAGAGTGGACGAGTAAGAGTGAAGTGCTCGGATTAAAAAGGGTGTAAGACAGGAATGTAGTCTTTAGCCTCTACTGTTCGATCTGCACATCTAAGTGTGGTGTCACCGCCAGACACCACACTTGCTAGGTGGTAGCCTTTAAATCGGCCGCGGTCCATTAGTATACGTCGGACCCGCGTGTCGACACTGTCAGTGATAGCAGACCGAGCGCCACCACACGGCAAGTCTTGAGAGACGTATTAGCACTCGCCCCAGTTGTACAGCCGACTTTGCAAGGAACGGTTCACTGACAACTACGCTCTCATTTGCCGGGACGATAGTTAGCACAGCCTTCAGCTACATTTGCTACGACCTAGCAAGGCGCCGTATTCAATTGATATTGAGATTCTATTAATGTATCATGAAGAGCGATGTTCTACAAATGTGGATTAAAGTTAAGTATTCCAGAAGCTACGTACTTTTCTTTATAGCATTCATTACGTATCCTGTTTCAGACCTCACGCCAGCCTGCGTGAGTTTAAGCGCGTGCCTTTCGGCTTCCTCCCATTGTGTCTTGGCTGTCTTGCCTAGACACAACAGTAAACATGGAAATAAAAGAAAGGTTCAGGAGAAGGAGTAAAATTCAAGGTGAATGGATATCAATGATAAGACTCGCTGAAGACATTGCTATCTCGAGTGAAAGTGAAGAACACTTACATGATCTGCTAAATGGAATGAACAGACTAATGAGTACAGAATATGAATTGAGAGTAAATCGAAGAAAGGCGAAAGTAATGAGAAGTTACAAAATCGAGAACAGCGAGAAACTTAACATCAGGATTGATGGTCACGAAGTAGATGAAGTTAAGGAATTCTACTGCCTAGGCAGCAAAATAACCAATGGCGGACAAAGCAAGGAGTCTCCAAAAGCAGACTAGTACTGGCTAAAAGAGCATTACTGGCCAAGAGAAGTGTATAAGTATCAAACATAGCCCATAATTTGAGGAGAAAATGTACGTTTGCAGCACAGCATTACCTGGTAGTGAAACTTAGGCTGTGGGAAAACCAGAATGGAAGCATTTGAGATGTAGTGCTACACACGAATACTGAAAATTAGGTGGACTGATAAGGTAAGGAATGAGGAGGTTCACTGCAGAATAGGAGAGGAAAGGAATATTTGAAAAACACTGACAATAGAATAGGTACAGGAGGATAGGACCTGTTAAGACATCAAGGAATGACTTCCATAGCTATATACTGAGCTGTAGAGGGCAAAATCTGCAGCGGAAAATAGAGATTGGAAAACATCCAGCAAATAATTGAGAACGTAGGTTGCAAGTGCTGCTCTGAGATGAAGAGGTTGGCACAGGAGGGGATTCGCGGCCCGGCGGGCCGCATCAAACCATTCAGAAGACTGACGGAAAAAAAATAAAAAATAATTAAAAAAACAACTCGCATTGTTACCTTTCCCAGTCGAAACAGTGAGTTACGCATGTTGTTGCTTCGGTGTGATCTCATTGAGTACTGAAATGCTAACTGCTAGATAAGTAAATTTTTTTGAAGAATATATCATCAGTAAAGAAAGTACGCAGCAACATTGTCTGTCTAGATTGGCTATGAACTAGAAGCACATTGGACGCAAAGTTTCGGACGTCGAAGGACACGATGGTTTTCGGAGTAGGCTGTGCAGCCTACCCAATGAAATGAAGGTGATGATAAAGAATCAATACAAATAAGTGAAACTTGCTTCACTCATGAATCAGAGGGAAGGAAAAAGTGAATATCCTCCTGTTTAAAAAATTCTGACTGTAAAGTGGGTTACCATTTGTCTTATTCTAATTTCCTCATCAACTTCAGAAATTTTCCCAAAAAATTTTG
Organism: Schistocerca piceifrons; assembly: GCF_021461385.2. Classification (NCBI taxonomy): domain Eukaryota; kingdom Metazoa; phylum Arthropoda; class Insecta; order Orthoptera; family Acrididae; genus Schistocerca; species Schistocerca piceifrons. The sequence goes on along the minus strand of NC_060144.1, from coordinate 269,856,100 downwards.
GTTTGCGAACATATTCATGCTCTTTTTAACATCCACTCGCTCACACCCAGTAGTCCATAGCTGCACTCCCACTGGCCCATTCTCACTCACTCACTAAGATTAATTCAGTGTCATTATCTCTTTGTGTCTCCCCGCCAGGGTAACCGAGAGCGCACATGTGCTGCTCCCTGGACTCAGGTAGGCGCGCCAGCCCCGGATCGAATCCGCCTGGCAGATTAACATCAAGTGCCGGTGTGCCAGCCAGCCTGGATGTGGTTTTTAGGTGGTTTTCCACATCCCACTAGGTGAATACCACGATGGTCCCCACGTCCCGACCTAGTTACACGACTCGAAGACATTTGAAAACATGTTCGCACTATTTCATGGCTTACACTAGATGCAGACAGCTGGGGTACACTAATTCTGTCCTGTGGGGGGGGGGGGGGGTGGGGGGGGTGGGGAGGGGTACGAAGTGGCGACAGGAATGGCATCCGGCCACCCCTTGACACAAACATCGCCAAATCCATAGTAACAAGGCTGACCCTAGGTTGCAGTGGGATAACGGCCCAAAGGAAATCAAATGATCTCTTTGCATGTGTTTGGAAATTAATGGTAAGTATCTGTGTGACCAAACTACTGAGGTAATCGGACACTAGAATTACACACTACTTAATCTAACTGAAACTAACTTACGCTGAGAACAACACGCTCACCCACGCCCGAGGGAGGACTCAAATCTCTGACGGGGGAAACAGTACGAACCGCGAAAGGGTACTCAGACCGCATGGCTACTTTGCGTCTGTCTAACTGTCGCTGTCTCCTGTCTCACTGCCACTGGTCTGTATGGTGTCACCGCCAGACACCACACTTGCTAGGTGGTAGCCTTTAAATCGGCCGCGGTCCGTTAGTATACGTCGGACCCGCGTGTCGCCACTATCAGTGATTGCAGACCGAGCGCCGCCACACGGCAGGTTTAGAGAGACTTCCTAGCACTCGCCCAGTTGTACAGCCGACTTTGCTAGCGATGGTTCTCTGACAAATTACGCTCCAATTTGCCGAGACGATAGTTAGCATAGCTTTCAGCTACGTCATTTGCTACGACCTAGCAAGGCGCCATTATCATTTGCTATTTATCTTGTGATGCATGTACCGTCAGACCGATGTTCACCAATTATGGATTAAAGTTAAGTATTCCAGAAGCTACGTACCTTTTTTGCTAGTCTCAATTCCTTGTCATTTTCCAGACCTCACGCCAGCCTGCGTGAGCTTAAACGTGTGCCTTTCGGCTTCCTCATAGTGGCTTGGCTGTCTTGCCAAGCCACAACAGTTTGGCGACGAGCCAATTCGCGTTCGTAACTATACTGCCCTGATTTACTTGTGTAATGGCTTCACCACAATCTCCAGATGTACTGTCCGAATTTTATCGCTTACAGAGTCAGCAGACGCAGGCCTTACTGGATGCCCTTGGACAGCTTGTCCAGGGTCAACGTGCACTGCAAAACGATGCGGCAGCCGCCGCTCCACCGCTACTGCAGCCACAACACGCGTTGCACCACCTTTTCGTCCTTTTGATGCTGCACTGGAAAGCTGGACGGAGTGGTCACGCCAATTTGGATTCCATCTCGCCGCCTATAGAATTCAAGGTAACGAGCGGCAGCCTTTCTTATTATTGTGTGTCGGAGTGTCCACATACCGTGTGATAGTCAAATTGTTTTCCTGACGCGACGTAGCAACTCTGTCCTATGAAGAAATTTTGTCTGCATTAGATGCTTATTTCAAAGAATCAGTCAATGTCGTGCCAAATGGTATACCTTCTTTCGTACAAAACATACGGCTGGTCAGACTAATCGAGAGTGGGTTGCAACCTTGCAAGGCCTTACTAGGGATTGTGCTTTTGAGTGTGAATGTGGACTCCCTTCTTCAGATACTATGGTACGTGATTCAATTGCACAGAACGTTTCTGATGTTCGTATAAGGGAACAGATTTTAAAACTAGTCAATCCCTCCCTTCAACAAGTGATGGACATATTGGATCGGCAGGACACACTTGACTTTGCTCAGGAATCATTTGCAACTTCGCCACCCGTGTGTCAGGTAAACCGGCCCGCCGGGCGAGCTGCACAGAACAGTAAACAGTCCTTGCGCCCGGCCGCACCAAAGCCGCCTGGCTCTCAGCCACGTGTACCGCGCCAGCAAGCAAATGCAGTGAAATCATGCCTGCGGTGTGCTACTAGACATTCGCATGAGAATTGCCCGTCATGCCAAGCTATTTGCTTTTTCTGTAATAAAAAAGGACATGTTCAAAGTGTTTGCCAGAAAAAGCTCCGATCGGAAGCTCAAAACCATTCCAGGCCCTTTGCTTCGCGCCGGAATCAGAATCGAACCAAGGATACTCCGGCTCGTGAACCTTCGCCCATGGAAATTCATGTAGTTCATTCCACTCCACCTAGTGCCACTCTCTCTAACAGTGACTGTGTTCATCCCACAACTAGTGTGCGTCGACGTCGCCGGAAATCACGTCAAGTCGCAAGTGATTATGTCCCACTGTCAGTTCACGTTGCACGAGACAGTCGCTCTTGTCGTCAACAGGACAACAAACTTTTTGCCGACTTGGCCATTAACGGCAAAGTGATACCATTCCAGCTCGATACCGGAGCTGCAGTTTCCCTGATCAATCAGGACACGTACAAACAGCTGGGCACACCTTCGTTGCGTGCCGCAAATGTTAAGTTAAGTAATTATTCAGGACAAGCTATCCCTGTGTTAGGACAGTGCAGCCTTCTTGCAACATACAAGGGACAAACAAAACTTGTGTCATTGTACGTTCTTCGTTCTTCTTCTGCAGTGAACTTGTTTGGTTTAGATTTATTTCAGTTGTTTAACTTGTCTATAGTCAATCAGGTCCTATCAGTGAACCAGACTGTGCCTTCAGACAGTGTTTCTCGTCTAGGTGAAGAATTTACAGACATTTTTGCACCGGGCCTTGGTTGCGCTAAGAACTATAAAGCACATTTGGAACTGAAAGTAAACGCGCAACCGAAATTTTTCAGAGCGCGCAATTGTCCCCACGCATTGCGTGATGAGGTCGCAAGAACATTACACGATTTGGAATCACAAGGTGTAATTGAACGTGTGCAGGCTTCTCTCTGGGCATCACCCTTAGTAATTTTGCCAAAACCTTCCGGAAAATTGAGACTTTGTGTGGACTTCAAGGCAACAGTGAATCTACAACTAGTGATTGCAACTTTTCCTTTACCCCGCCCGGAAGATCTTTTTGACAAACTGTGCCCAGGTAAATGTTTTTCGACGTTGGACGTAGCAGATGCGTACTTGCAAATACCGGTGGACGAAGAATCCCTGCGCGATTTGGTGGTTAACACGCATCTTGGTTTGTATCGATTCAAACGACTGCCATTCGGGTGTGCATCCGCCCCTGCATTGTTTCAGCAATATCTACAAACTGTTTGTGCGTCAGTCCCTACTGCAGCAAACTATCTGGACGATATTCTGATCTCCGGAAAGACGGAAGAAGAACATTTAGCCCATCTCAGAACATTATTTCAGGTCTTGCGACAAAATGGTCTTCGCTTGCGGAAGGACAAATGTGTGTTTTTTGCTCGTGACTTACCCTATCTGGGCCATGTACTCAATGCCCAAGGCATACATCCCAGTCAAGAGCACCTCCGTGCCATACAAGACTTGCCTTCGCCGCAGAATTTGAAGCAGCTACAGAGGGTGCTGGGAAAAATCAATTATTATCATCGCTATGTGCGCCACGCCTCTTCCATTTCAGCTCCGCTTCATCGCTTACGCCGTAAGGGTGTACCGTTCGTCTGGACGACGGAATGCGAACGCGCCTTTCGCCAGTTGAAATCGGCGTTGCTTTCCAATACTTGCCTTACGCCATTCGATCCCCAGAAACCCCTTTTGTTGATGGTAGATGCATCGGATTTCGGGATCGGTGCTGTGCTTGCGCACAAAGATGGATCGCATGATCTCCCTATTGCCTTTGCGTCCAAATTGCTCTCGTCTGTGCAAAGAAATTATTCCCAGATCGAGAAAGAAGCTTTGGCTCTCGTATTTGGTGTTACAAGGTTTCATGATTTCTTGTATGGTCGTCACTTTACCATCATCACAGACCACAAACCTTTGACATCGCTTTTTCATCCGACCAAGCCTGTACCTCCACGTACAGCGCAGAAATTCATTCGCTGGTCTATTTTCGTGTCGCAGTACCGCTACGATATCCTGTATCGGTCCACTGCTAAGCACGGAAACGCCGATTCGTTGTCCCGTTTGCCTGTTGCTGAGGATAGAGCATTCGATTCTTCCGAACTTGCTTGCATGTTCATTGATGCGGAAACCGATGACGTGGTCGAATCGTTTCCCATTGATTTTCGTCGTGTAGCTACGGCCACAGCTGCTGACCCTGTCCTTGCTACCGTTCTGCGTTTTGTTGCTACGCAATGGCCCTTGCCAAAGTCACGGCTCGGGGATCCGTTGGTTCGTAGATTTTTTGCTCACCAGGAGAGACTTTTTGTACGACGTGGTGTTTTGCTGTTGCGTTCTGATAATGATCAGTCCCGGGTCGTGGTCCCACGTTCGTTACAGTCCTCTGTCTTACGACTTCTCCATCAAGGACATTGGGGTATAGTGAGAACGAAACAACTTGCTCGTCAGCACTGTACTTGGTTCGGAATCGATGCTGCGATTACGCATATGTGCTCTTCTTGCATGGCGTGTGCCGAACAACAATCCGCACCACCGCGGAAATTCTTTGCATGGCCAAAAGCCACTCCTCCTTGGCAACGCGTACACATCGATTTTGCTGGTCTCTTCTAGAATACTCGGTGGTTGGTTGTGGTCGATTCATTCAGTAATTTCCCTTTTGTTGTCCGGGTGTCTTCCGCGACGTCTTCTGCCACCATCCAAGCGTTATCCGCTATCTTTTGCATTGAAGGTCTTCCACAGACTGTTGTTTCCGACAATGGCCCACAATTCATGTCCGCAGAATTTGTCATTCTGCAAGGCCAATGGTATTCAACATCTGACGTCCGCGCCGTTTTCGCCACAGTCAAACGGTGCCGCTGAACGATTGGTCCCGACTTTCAAGTCACAGATGTTGAAGCTGCAAGAGTCGCATTCTCGGGAGCAAGCGTTATTGCTCTTTTTGTCCTCGTACCGCTCTCAGCCTCGAGATGGTCGCTCGCCGGCCGAGTTGCTTCACGGTCGCCCTCATCGCACCTTGATGTCTTTGCTACATCCGCCGCATCAGGTTCCTGTGCAGCGGCAGACACCTGCTTTTGCCCCAGGCGACGTTGTCTACTACCGCAACTATCGAGGTTCACGGCGTTGGCTCGCAGGGCGCATTCTTCGCTGCCTCGGCCTCGCTATGTATCTGGTTTTGGGGGCCTCTGGTGAGGTGCGTCGGCATCTCAATCAGCTGCGCCTCTGTCATCGCACGGGATCTGCCGCTCCCCGTCTGCTTTCAGCGAGGGTGCCGTCCGGTCAGCGCCCTGGGGACCCATCTACTGGCTCGCCTCAGCCCCAGGTGTTACCGACGCTGCTTTCCATTTTGCCCCATGGCGACGCGCCGCCGCCGCTGCCGCCGCCGCCGCCGCCTGTTCTCCCGCCGGCGACTCCCGCAATGGACGCGTCGCTGCACCCGCCGGGCGCCTCCATGGGTCACGCGCCGCCGATCGCTTCCCGTGACCAGTTGTCCTCCGCCATGGAATTCTTGCCCACTCCGGACCATATGTCGTCTTCGCCCGTCGGGTGCCCCGACCCAATGGAGGTCGACTCTTCGGCCCCTCCTGTCTGTCTAAGGGCGCATACACCGCATGTTGGCGTGCACCCTGGACTAGGTTTTCAGGCGTTTCCTAGCTCCCCTCGGACCGAATGGCAGGGTGCGGGTGGCACAGCCTCGCCTGTTGTTAGGCTCCCCACCTCGTCGCATACGCCAACATGGGGTCCTCTCCACGGCGGGCGGAAGCCTTATGCCACAACCGTCCGCCGATTTGCGGGGGAGGAATGTGGTGTCACCGCCAGACACCACACTTGCTAGGTGGTAGCCTTTAAATCGGCCGCGGTCCGTTAGTATACGTCGGACCCGCGTATCGCCACTATCAGTGATTGCAGACCGAGCGCCGCCGCACGGCAGGTCTAGAGAGACTTCCTAGCACTCGCCCAGTTGTACAGCCGACTTTGCTAGCGATGGTTCACTGACAAATTACGCTCTAATTTGCCGAGACGATAGTTAGCATAGCTTTCAGCTACGTCATTTGCTACGACCTAGCAAAGCGCCGCTGTCATTTGCTGTTTATCTTGTGACGCAAGTACCGTCAGACCGATGTTCACCAATTATGGATTAAAGTTAAGTATTCCAGAAGCTACGTACCTTTTTTGCTAGACTCAATTCCTTGTCATTTTCCAGACCTCACGCCAGCCTGCGTGAGCTTAAACGTGTGCCTTTCGGCTTCTGTCCAACTACTACTGTCTCTTCTCATTGTAACTGTCTTCCTCTAGCTCTGTCTCACTGCTACTATCTCATTCATTCCTTCACAGTGCTAATGTCTCTTCTCACTGTCGCTATGTCACTGTTGTAGATTCTGTCTGCAGTATCACTGGATCTCACCCACTTCCACTTCTCTTTCTCTTTATTCCTTTCCCTCTGGCACTGTCTCCTTCACTCTTTTCCTAGCACTATTCCGTGTCTGTTAACTATGTTCAGCTGCCACTATGTCCCTCTCTATTTCTCACACCTGGCTCTTTCTGTACCAGAGCCACTGCCTCTTGTCTTCCAGTACTTATTGCTTTTCTATCACTTTGCCACTGCCACCGTCTCCTTCTCTCTGAGCATAAAGAAGTGCAATGGTGTTCTCATGCCAAAATTTTTGGTAGAATTTTTAAAGTTGATTTGGAATCAGAGCCTATTAAACAGGATGATATTCGCCTTTTTTGTGGTTCCCCTCTTTTTTCTGCAGAGGCGTTACTCATATAAAAAGAACTTTTAGAAACATTTTGATAGTTTACTCATGTGAAATCGAAATAAAGCAAAACTTGTGGTGTCACCACCAGACACCACACTTGCTAGGTGGTAGCCTTTAAATCGGCCGCGGTCCGTTAGTATACGTCGGAACCGCGTGTCGCCACTGTCAGTGATTGCAGACCGAGCGCCGCCACACAGCAGGTCTAGAGAGACTTCCTAGCACTCGCCCCAGTTGTACAGCCGACTTTGCTGGCGATGGTTCACTGACAAATTACGCTCTCAATTGCCGAGACGCTAGTTAGCATGGCCTTCAACTACGTCATTTGCTACGACCTAGCAAGGCGCCATTATCATTTGCTATTAATCTTGTGATGCAGGTACCGTCAGACCGATGTTCACCAATTATGAATTAAAGTTAAGTATTCCAGAAGCTACGTACTATTTTTGCTACTATAAAGACCTTGTCAGCCGGCCGCGGTGTTCTAGCGGTTATAGGCGCTCAGTCCGGAACCGCGGGACTGCTAGGGTCGCAGGTTCGAATCCTGCCTCGGGCATGGATGCGTGTGATGTCCTTAGGTTGGTTAGGTTTAAGTAGTTCTAAGTTCTAGGGGACTGATGAGCACAGATGTTAAGTCCCATAGTGCTCAGAGCCATTTGAACCATTAGACCTTGTCATTTTCCAGACCTCACGCCAGCCTGCGTGAGCTTTGACGCGTGCCCTTCGGCCTCCCGTCCTCGTGGATTGGCTGTCTTGCCAGTCCACAAAAAAATTAATTTTATACCTCAGACCAGATTTTACGTGCACAAAAATGTTGCACGTATTTCAGTATTACAACATGGGTTTCCATAACGCTTCTGATGATAATGGAGACATTTTACAGTGTGTTTCTAGGTGCTATTTCACTTTACAAAGTACGTTTGGCTTCACACCGGATTTCATGTGCGTATTTTACGTGTACAAGTAGAAAACGGGTGAAAATACCAAGAAAATTTTCAAAGTTTATTGAGACTGGGATTTTAGGGATATATCTAAAAAATTACAGAAATTTTTTGTGCATATCTGCTTTGGAATCCGCGGCTAGGACTTGGTACACCAAAACCTCGGTTTTTGGGTGTTTATCGATAACGGATAAAGATTTTTCCAAACAGGAAGATGTCACTTCTAGATAAATGCCTAGAGGACTTACACTTAAAATTTGAACAATTTCCTGCAGTCAGGTATTTAGACATCCACTGCTGACCGGCGAAGAAATGGTGAAAAAACATTTTTTTGGGTTTTCTCAGAAATCGCCCATGAACTGAGTGGAGTCTCGATAACCCTTTAAGGCGCACCGTAACTACCTCTAATGCAAAAAGAATTAACCGATTTGCTCTCTTAGCCTAAGCTGGAGGTAGTGTACAATATTCAAATTTCGATACTGTACTGTAGGATACTTGCATCAAGACTTCTTTGTGTTGGGTATACAATTGTCCCTAGCCCAAGCGTTATCCGAAACACTTGACCCTACCTTCCTATCACCGACAGAGCCCGAGGTATAAGGCCTGGAAAAACCCTGCGCTGCATTTTCGATGGTATTGATAGCGAATGATGTCGCATACATTCCGATTCTAGGGATACAAAAAATTATAAAAGGCATACAGCAATAAAATGAAATAAATCAACTCCAAGCTGAATTTTAACTGATAGTTACCCACTACATGAATCTTAAACGTTGATTACATGATGTATGCAAAAGGACTTGCCAGACTTCTAACAACACTGTACCGTACCTCGCTAGAGGAGATAAACGTTCACGATTAGTAAACTGTGAAAGTTATTCTCGTTTCCAAGACAGGAAGCCGAACAGATTCACAATACAGTTGTCGTGTATCGCTGACGTCAGTATGTGTAGGAATCAACTTCATTTCCGTGACCATTGATCGTGTGATACGCAACTTGCACGCAGTGTTCGTCCACGAGAAGCAGAAAGTACACTAGTTTGCAAAACTTAAGAACGATGGTAACTTCCGCATGATGTGACACTGCCAAGTGATATAGCTCGATGAAACTATGACCAGACATAGTAAGAACTACTATAGTATAGTGCAGAAAATAACTGAAAGAAATACGCAGTGAGATGAATAGAAATGACACTTTCATTCAAAGACAATAACTACACTGAAAACACCGCGTTTCTCGATGATTCCCTGGACATTACAAACGACGCGACATGGTTTTCAATAGGGTGCGTTTTCACCACGGATGGCAATAATTGCTCTGCAGTGTGTTCTGATGTTGACCACATGACTGATGAGGAATTCTTGAGGTAGGGCCTTCCATTGCTCCACTAGCGAGTTTGACAACCACTGAATGGTCGTGCTGCAAAAAGTTTCGCCAACGCATCCTACAGGTGCTCCGAGGGGTTTAACTTGCGAGACCAGTCCAGTAGCCGTTCCAAGAACTCCACCTGTTAAATGGCGTCGTGCACTGCTATCCATAAAAATAAAGTCAAGGCCGGATGCGCCACTGAACAGAGGCACGTGTGAAAGAAGTACAGTGTCACAATAATGTTGTGAATGTATTGTGAATGTTCTGCTCAAATATTTGTAAGGCAGTACGCCTAAGGAACATTATGCTTTCCTGCACCATAACACCTGGGACACCAAAACGATCATGTTCCACAACGTTCTTTGATGTCCACTGTAGTGTCTAGGAAGCCTGCATACTCATTTCGCCAGACAAAAAATCAAAAAAGTCGTATTAATGAGTTTCATTGCAATAAGAAAATTACAGATACTTTGACAGTTACACAGATGTGTCAGATGCAAAGGGCGACGTACCAAATAATCAGTTTTTGCAGTGAGTGTTGATCTCTAACAGACAAAAATCTTTCCTAAACTGCTATCGATGTCGCTATCGTTGAGGCTGCTATCAAACTTTTTATTAAAGATGCTATTGAAATGGGCCGTCACCAGTTAGTCGCGGCGGGTATGTCCTTTCAAATAAGGGGCCGCTACTGTTGTGTTGTCGACCTGGAAGGGTGGTCGATCAGCGTGGCTCACTTCTTCTCGCAGCCTTCTCTACTTTGTCATTCCCGAGTGGCGTGGCGGAGCTTGACTTTACGCCGTAACACTCACTTGTTCCCACCACTCGCCAAATGAGGGTAAGTAGTACAAGCAGAAGCTTTGTCGAACATGATAATTTTAATGGTCCAGGTGTTATGGTGTGGGAAGGCACAATGTTGGGTGGATATACTGACTCCAAATCTTAAAATACGGTAACCCACACGTCAACGTTATTGTGACACCGTACTCCTTCCCCATATGCGACATTTCACCGGTGCAACTTCCCCTGGCTTCCCTTTGATGGATGACAAAGCACGACCGCATCGAACAGCGTGGCTGGCAAAGCTCTTGGGAGGAAAGGATATTCGGCGAATGAACTGACCTTCCCGTTCCACCGACTTAATCCAATTGAGGACGAGTGGGATGCGTTGGGGAGACATATTTCAGCACGTCCACACGCACCAGCGATCATCCAGCAGTTGCCAACAGCTCTGGTGTATGAATGAAGTGCCGTACAAAGAGAACCCCTTGCCAACCTTGTGGCCAGTAAGGGCGCAAGCTGCAGAGCACGCACTGCCGTTTCATTTCTGTTCGTATCATTACACATTTCTTTCAGTTGCCTTCTGTGCTATACTGTAACATTTCTATCTCTGTATAGTCCAAGTTCCATCTAGCTGGCAGTGACATCATGCTTTACTGTCGTCCGTAGGAGTTGCATACTACTGTGTTCATCGTTTTAGACATAGGTGTCACTATGGTTATTGTGTTTAATGTTTCCAATGACCAAACCATTATTAATGTCACGTTTTCATTATAAAATAAGTGACATTTCGCTAGATATCATGATTTTTGCAGAAAACGGTATTTCATTACTCAATTAAATAGGCTACACGAAACTGGTATCATGTACATTTTGAAAATCTCTTCTAGACAAAACTTAAGACGAACTGAGGACTCCAGCTATTTTCGTTGAAGTTCATTATAAACAAGTAAAACGTAGAATAGGTATGTGAATACTTGTGCCTGGCTTGCTACGTCTGCTTATAAATCTTACCGATAGCTCCAAACATTTCATTGTCTGTTCAAACACAATCAAGGGAAACTACGCGTGTAACGTATAAAATGAATGCTTAAATTGTACGAGTCACATAAATTGCGTGCTAGGAAAATGGATAGGGCTGGTATGAGAGTTCGTTCAAAGGATCAGTAGATGCATATAGGAAGAGAAATGAAGATATCAGACAACTTATATGAATAATTGACTCAAGTGAAAAAATAGAAAATGAAGCAAAAAATGTTGGATTCACATGACAAGTGTGAAATGAAGAAGGATCTCACAGGAACTGCTGATGTACAGTCGGAAACGCGGAAAATGAGGATGGCACCGTTTACGAAAGATGAGTAAACCAAGACTTTTCGGATGCCAAGAAAATCAGAAAGTGCTTCGGTTTTGTTTTCTCTGGCTCCTGAAGGTTAGGCAACCTTTTCGACATCGATTAGGTGAGGTTTGCCTGCCGTCAGATGCTGGGGTAACCCAGAGGCTGAATGTGTGTCGAAGTTTCTGACATACAGATTTCTAACTTGCTTAACAAAGGGAAAATGATAGCAGGACTTGGGCTGGAGGTTCAAATGGTTCAAATGGCTCTAAGCACTATGGGGCTTAACAATTGAGGTCATCGGTCCCCTAGACTTACTTAAACCTAACTACTTAAACTTAACTAACCTAAGGACATCACCCACATCCCTGCCAGAGGCAGGATTCGAATCTGCGACAGTAGCAGCAGCGCAGTTCTGGACTGAAACGCCTAGAACGGCTGGGTCGTAGCGGCCGGTTGGGCTGGAGGCAAATGAACGAAAGTGAGAGGCGTCTGGTAGAATTTTGCAGAGAGCGTATAATCATTGATAACATTTGCTTTAAGAATTATGGAAGAAGGCTGTGTACCTGAAGGGGACATGGATTGAGCACAAAGTATAAGATACCACCCCGTCCATGTTGGACTCTGATTTTGTATTTGCAACTAATAGAGAAGGTAAATTATCGTAGTAATCGGTGTCAATAAAGACAGTTCAGAGGTAGTAAAAGAGCTGTAATACAATGGTTTCGAAAGAAGATTATATATTCAATAAACACCGAGGTGACAAAAGTCATGCGATAGCGACTTGCGCATGGACAGATGGCGAGAATATCGTGTTCAGAAGGTATAAAAGGGCTGTGCACTGACGAAGGTGTCATTTATACTCACGTGATTCGTGTGAAAAGATGTCCGGCGTTATTATGGCCGCACGACGGGAATTAAGACTTTGACTACGGAACAGTAGTTGGAACTAGACACATGGAACATTCCATTTTGAAAATGGTTAGAGAATTCAATATTCCAAGAACCACAGTGTCAAAAGTGTGAGGCATTACCTCTCATCTCGGACAACGTAGTTATCGACGACCTTCACTTCACGACCGAGAGCAGCGTAGTTTGTGTAGAGTTGTCAGTGCTAATAGACAAGCAAAATTGCGTGAAATAATAATCTATCCGTTACGACAGTGCGGCGAAATTTGGCGTTCATGAGCTACGGCAGCAGACGGCCGACGCTAGTGCCTTTGCTAACAGAACGACATCACCTGTTGTGCCTCTCCTGGGCTCGTAACCATATCGGCTGGACCCTAGGCGACTGGAAAACCGTAGCCTGATCAGATGAATCCCAGTTTAAGTTGGTAAGAGCTAATATTAGAGTTCGAATGTGGCAGTGGCCCCACGAAGCCATCGACCCATGTTGTTAACAAGGCACTGTGCAAGCTGGTGGTGGATCCATAATGGTAAGATCTGTGTTTATGTGGGATGGACTGGGTCCCCAGGTCTAATTGAACCAATCATTGACTGGAAATGGCTATGTTCCGCTCCTTGGAGACCGTCTGCAGCTATTCATGGACTTCATTTTTATGGAATGCAAATCGCCATGTCACTGGGCCACACTTGCTCGCGATCTGTTAGAAGAAAATGCTGGAGAATTCGAGCGGATGCTCTGGCTACCCACATCATCCGACACGAATCCCATCGAAAATTTATATCACATAATCGAAAGGTCACCTCGTCTACGACGTCCTGGACCGACGACTCTTTCGTAATTATGGACGTTTATATATGCGGCATGGTTTAATATTTCTGCAGGTGAACGACTTGTTGAATGAATGTCACGTCGAGCTGCTGGACTATGTCGGGAAAAAGGAGGTCAGACAGGATACTAGAGGGTATCTCATGAATTTTGTCACCTCACTGTATTTTCTGCACGCGTACAGTATCCTAATGTCACTGTGGTTTACAGTTTCCATTTTATCTCCTTCCTTTAATATATGGCACACTACCGGTCATTACATTCTCCAGTAAAATCCATAGGTTGTAACCTCCCCACAAAAATTTTATAAAATGACAATATTATTTAATAGAAATGGAGCCAAAGAAGCAATATCGTCCCCACAGAAATATTTAAACAAAAAATATAATAATAAATGGGAGCCAAACGTAACCTCCCTAGCAATTAAATTTAATGACAATAAAAAATGAGAATCGCAATCTGACCCAAGTATAAGTTCCTCACGAAAATAATGAAAGTCAATTCAGTGATAAGAAAATCTCAGTGATAATGATAATTCAATTAAACCGAAATATCGGTCTTTGGCCCTGTGCAAAAATCAGAATTAAATGCTTACCTCATTGTAACTGCTAGTCAAATTTCTGCTCTTATCTTGCGCACGGCTTGGAGGAACTGCATTGCAAATAATAATATTCCTTTTTTTTTTTTTTGAAATTTAACTGAAACTTTTCTTTAAGGGAAGTGGAACGAAATCGTTAGTTCAATTAAATAAATTTTTTTTTGTAAAATTGCTTTGAAATAAAATTATTATTGGGGCACTTGTTCAAAATTAATTACAATAAATAAACTTTACATTATCTGATGATTACCTTAATTAACAATATACCTCATTCAGCCTCTTGACCAGAATGCCATGTCGACGCTCGCCGACTGCTCTGCATGACGACAACAAGCGAACTGCTCTACATTACGACTACTAGCGTACTGCTCTACATGACGACTACTACTGTACAGCATGACGACAACTAGCGAACTGCTCGCAACACTCGCGCGGTCAAGCGAAACAGAATGTCATTGCGTACAGTGTAATGGTTTCTAATCGTAACATTATTCTTATCTTCCCAAAGGTGTTTAATTTCTTTCCACACGTTGTCTTTGTTTTGCTCCTTTGCTATGTCCTGTAATGACGATGAAATAAAGTTTTCAAATGCAACTTGCTGAATGTACATGACACTGAAATTTGCTTTGCAGAAGTTGGTTGCTACGTCTTGCTGATTGTTGCCGAGAGAACGCGATAGTGCGTCTGCTATAACATTTTGTGTGCCGGGAATGTGGACAATCGTAAAATTAAATTCTTGTAAATATAGTTTCCATCTGCTTAATCTGTCGTGCGTAAATTTAGCTGAAAGCAAAAATTGTATCGCTCTGTGGTCTGTGTAAACGGTGGTATGTCTGCCATAAAGAAAATGCCGAAATCTCGTAAAAGCCCATACAACACATAATGTTTCCAATTCTGTAACGGAGTAATTGCGCTCAGCAGGTGACAGAATGCGGCTTGCAAATGCGATGTTTTTAATTACTGTAGAACCATCTTCTTCAATTTCCTGGAAAACATGTACGCCTAAAGCGGTGTTAGAACTGTCGGTGGCAATGGAAAAATTTCTGGTAAGATCTGGGTGTGATAAAAGTGGAGCATTCAACAAAGCATGTTTCAGGTTCACAAATTCAGAATGTGCTTGCTTATCCCAAGACCAAATACTGTTTTTACCTGTTAATTGGCATAATCTGGGTGTGTCTAATGCAGAGTGATGAATAAATTTACGAAAAAAGTTAATTAAGCCCAAAAAACTGCGTAATTGCTTCTTCGTCGTAGGAACGGTAATGTCCCGTAGAGCTTGAAGTTTTTCCGGATCAGGTGCAATGCCTTCTGCTGAAATTACGTGTCCAAGAAATTTTATAGAAGTTTTGCCAAAGTGCGATTTACTAAGATTAACTGTAAGTCCTTGTGCATGAAAAGTTTGCAACAGTTGTTCAAGAATCAGATTGTGTTCAGACCAGTTAGCTTCTGCGATAAGAATGTCGTCTACGTACGTCGTAATTCTGTCTCTAAGTTCTGTCGGAAGTATTGTGTTCAAACCGCGAATAAAAGCTGCAGAAGAAATAGTTAAGCCGAACGGTAATTTGCAAAATTGATAACAGTCGCCGAAACAGAGAAAAGCTGTATATTTTCTACAATTCGGATGAAGTTGAATTTGCCAAAATCCCGATTTCAAATCTAATGTAGAATAAATAGCAGTACCGTGAAATTTTTGTAGAAGTTCCTCTAGTGTCTGTGGTCGATCTGTTTCATTAATAGTAATGTCATTAATGTGACGTGAATCAAGTACGAGACGAAGTGAGCCATCTTTTTTCTTAACAATATGTAGCGGGTTTATGTACGGACTAACTGCTGGTTCAATAATTCCTTGGTCAAGCATATCCTGCAATTCTTTTTTAACTTGTTCTCTGTGAATATATGGAATGGGATAATGCTTTGCTTTAAATGTATCGTGCTGTTTGACTTGAAATTCATACATAAATCCGGACATAGTACCAGGAATGTTGTCGAAAACTGGAGCTTGCTGTAAAAGAATTTTGTGTAATTGCGTTCGTTCGTCGTCTGTAGTTACACTGCTCTCTTTAACCTTATCAGAAATCAATTGCATTACGTCGTAGTCAGCTTCGTCTGGAGTATTATAGTTGTGTACGTACGTATCCGTGAACAATGTGGGATTACAGTCTATGTTACGTGTTGCGGAAATGACCTCTGTGCGGTTAATTGTTTGCTCTTCCGCAGATAAAAAGTGCTGAAATTCTAAAGCCAATTGTACATTTTCATCCTTTAACATTAAATAAGAATTTTGAAAATCGATAACTGGGTCGTGTTGTACCAGAAAATTCGTACCTAATATAACGTCTGTTGTCAATAAAGGAACAATCCAAAAATTAGAGTGAAAAGTATGACCTGCAATACAAAATGATAAATGCGTCTGTAATTTAACGTCTACTCCTTTACTCGGTACTGCTCCTTTCACTTTTGTTTTGCCTAATGGTAATGTCGGATACGTATTCTCTTTGTTGCACTCGTTGAAAGTCTCCTCATTTATTACTGATATAGGTGATCCGGAATCGATTACTGCTGAGAATTTCGATGAACCAATTTTAATTTCGATAACAGGATGTGAAATAGTTTTCTGAACAAATGGTCTTTCCTGCAAGAGAGTGTCTCTGATGTCGTCAAAAGTAATTCCATTTTCATGAACAACATTCTGTGTGTCTAAAGTAGTGCTTGTATTATTGGAAGATGCGATCTGTACAGTATCTAGTCAGATTCTATCTGACGTGTTATTATTATTAGGAGGATTCTGTGGCATTTCTACTATTTGAACAGTTCTATTACTTCTTCCAGACGTATTACGCTCTGGATGATACCTACTGTCGGGTTCATTCATGAGAATAGGTTCTTGTGTAAAATTTTGCTGTTGGTATGTCCGACTGTTGTTAGATGTACGCTGAAAATTGTTCTCATTATTTTTACGTCTGTCGTAATAGTCATTCCTATACGGTGTATTGCGATAGGAATTGAAATACTGCCTTCTTTGTACGTAGTTGTTTCCTTGCTGCCGTACGTTACTATTTGTTGTATCAGGGACTATACGTGCTCGCGGCGGAACATTAAAGCCTGGTTGACCTTGTGCATTACATTGTTGGTTATGTATTCCAACCGGCTGACTTTCATGCTGTTGTGGTGGAAAATGTCTATTGTTACCAAAATGTGCTTCCTGTTGCTGAAAATTTTGACGATATTGATAATCTGAATTTTGTCTGTGATTTAAGTTCTGGTAGTTGTCGTTCCTAAAGCGTCTGTTACTTTTCCTATTGAAATTACGTCCCTGATCATAATTACTGTAAGTTTGTTGACCTTGGTTATTATACGAAAAGTTTTTGTTTACAAATGAATAATCAGATTGCTGTACTTCTAAAAGCTGCAACAGATCCCTGAATGCTGAAATGTTTTCTTTTTGCTGGCCCGTTAGAAGTGACACTCGTAATGACCGTGGTAATTTGGAAATGCATAATTGTATAAGTGCAGATTCACTGTACGGTTCACTCAGGTATTGGTTTTGTTGTACCATGTGCCCAAAAAATTGCGTCACACTGGGAAAATTTGAGTTCTCGTAATTCGGCAAACTAATTAGCTGATCTTTAATTCCGCGCTGTGTCGTCTTCGACCAATACGCAGATAGAAAAGCATTCTGAAACTCTTCTACTGAATAGCATTGCCTCGCGATCGGTCTCATACGAGTTGCCGGTTCGCCTTCCAAAAAACTGCAAATAAATTCAAGTTTATGCGTTACAGGCCAAGTCGGTGGAAGAGCAAAGCTAAATTGTTGAATCCAATCCAGTGGGTGAATCTACGTTCTATCGTTTTTAAAAACTTTAAACTTTCTCACTGACAGAAAAGTTTGTAATCGAAATTATCATCTCTGTGTGATGGAACAGGTTCAGGATCGTAAGAGAATCTATTGAACTGTGGTTCTTCGGAATCTAAGTCGCGTACTCTCTGTAGATTACTCAAATTATACGCGTTGCGCGAGTCTGACAAATGTTCGCAAAGTGGCGTCTGCTGTGATGTGTTATTAACTGAGATGCTTTTCATCTCTGTTACTTCTTGCTGTAAACTTGACAGTTTTCTACGCAACGTGTTATTAGATGAATCGATCTCATTAATTGTCTGCTGTAAATTTTGAAATTCAGGTGTTTGATTAAATGAAACCGGTGACGTATCGTCTGATTTATTGTCATTAGCACTTTCGATAGCATCAATACGACTGGCCAATTCATCATATTTTTCAGTCAGTATTTTTGCCTGATCATCGGTTTTAGAATCGGACGCATTAATCTGTTTTTGCAACTTACGCGTAGTTTCGCTCAGTTTTTTAACATCAGCTTTGATGACATCGCAATCCTGTGTTAGTTCTAATTGTTCGAATCTGTCTGTCACTGTTTGAATATCTACTGTGTGTGTATCTGTTTTTGATTTAAGATTGGAAATTTCGTCACGTAATTCTGTGTTCGACTGTTTGATGGAATTAATTTCGTCGGACACTGAGGCAATATTGTTGTCTACGTATGTCTTCGCTTTCGCGAACATTTTACGTTTGTCTTCTTGTCTCTGAGCCGTGATTGTTTCCATGACGTGACGTTTGACTTTATTTTGATCCTGAATAAATTTACGGAAACGCGTATCACTGTTCTGTATGTGCTGATTAAAGCGCTCGTTAATCTGAGTGTTCTGCTGTTCGAATTTCGCGTCTATCTTTGCGTCCATTGTGCGCGAAAGTTCTACCGTCATTGCTTTAAACTCGTCCCGTAATTGTGTAGCTTTTTCAGAGCATTGTTTAGCGACTCCGCTAATTTCGTCTCTGAGTGTTTCTGTTGCGGCTGTTTGCATTTCTCTTAATTCTTGCGCAACAGACTTAATTTCTTCGCTATTTTTTTGTGAACAAGCCTCAATTTCCACGCGCAACTGTTCCTTAGTGTCATGGCACTGCGCGGCAACGGCTCTAATTTGTTCACTAAGCTGTCTGGAATTGTCGTCTAATTTTTCATTCTGTTGTCTGACCTGTTCACTAAGTTTGTCTTGTTTTTCGTTCTGTTGTTTGAAATTCTCTTTAAATTGTTTGTTATCTTCGCTAAGTTGTTTGATCTGTTCATTAAGTTGCTGTTTGAGATTTTCGTTATCTTGTTTGTTATCTTCCCTAAGTTGTTTGAAATTTTCATCAATTTTATTAAATTTTTTGTCCTCTTCACTAAATTGTTGTTGTAGCAATCTTGCCATAATTTGTTCAAAGCCAAAGTTAGCGTTTATACTCTCTGTGCTGTTTAGTGGTGGATCTGGAACTTTCTCGCTTACTGTAACCATTTGGTTATTCTGAGATTTAGAAAAAGGTTTGTCAGTCGGATGTACACTGTCAGACATTATTTCGGAATTAAATGGATCCGTCGTACTCTCACTACACTGACCATTTTCATTCGAAAAATTTGTTTGTATGTTACTTGAATTTTCCAAACCGGTTGTATTAAGCTGGGTAGCGCTCATTACAATAGAGCGTCCCGCGTCATCAATTGTCGTCAAATTAACAGAAGAGACAATTGAGTTCGTTTGTTCATCATTAAGATAAAAGTCATCATTAATGGTTGGAATGCATTGATTGTCAGTGAACGCAGGATTGTCATCATTACTCTGCGTGTCACAATTATTATCAGTCACGTTGTTTAAGTCGGTAAATTCATTCACAATACCTCGCGATACACTATTCATAGTCTTTCGCGGCATTTTTACAACAGTCAATTATTCACAAAACAAATAATCACAAATGCAAAAGCAACACACAATTACGACAGAGCAAAGAATTGCCGTTGATCTGTGGAAAGAGAGTCACAAAATTAGTAAAAGCGTTGCGCCAAATCCTAATTATATCTAAGCAAATAAGAGCAGATATCTGACTTTTTTTTCAAAAGATTCTCAACGAAATACGATCCTGGACTGGGTGTCGCCAAGTGTAACCTCCCCACAAAAATTTACAAGACAATATTATATAGAAATGCTAATGGACATTGCGCTAAGTGTAACCTCTCCACTGAAATTTTAAAGACAGAAATAATAAATGAATGGAAGCCAAACGTAACCTCCCTAGCAATTAAATTTAATGACAATAAAAAATGAGAATCGCAATCTGACCCAAGTATAAGTTCCTCACGAAAATAATGAAAGTCAATTCAGTGATAAGAAAATCTCAGTGATAATGATAATTCAATTAAACCGAAATATCGGTCTTTGGCCCTGCGCAAAAATCAGAATTAAATTCTTACCTCATTGTAACTGCTAGTCAAATTTCTGCTCTTATTCTTGCGCACGGCTTGGAGGAACTGCATTGCAAATAATAATATTCCTTTTTTTTTTTTTTTTTAAATTTAACTGAAACTTTTCTTTAAGGGAAGTGGAACGAAATCGTTAGTTCAATTAAATAAATTTTTTTTTGTAAAATTGCTTTGAAATAAAATTATTATTGGGGCACTTGTTCAAAATTAATTACAATAAATAAACTTTACATTATCTGATGATTACCTTAATTAACAATATACCTCATTCAGCCTCTTGACCAGAATGCCATGTCGACGCTCGCCGACTGCTCTGCATGACGACAACAAGCGAACTGCTCTACATTACGACTACTAGCGTACTGCTCTACATGACAACTACTACTGTACAGCATGACGACAACTAGCGAACTGCTCGCAACACTCGCGCGGTCAAACGCAGACTAACCACGATAAAAGGCTCTCTGGTCAAAGATTTTATCATGCCTCACCATCGCTGCTACGTTACATACGTGTTTCAAGGTGAGGCAATCGTATTTTAACACTGTGTTAGGCACGCGTACGTATACAATCACATTTGTAATTCGTTCGTTTACTAATACTTACAAAACAATTTTCAGCACCCGTGTTGTTATTACATCTGTGTAGGCATTTAGGGCTGCTAGTACATGATTTGCATATTTGTGGACCAAAAGGCAGTGAAACGCCAAAGCCAGTGCTTTCCTGGAATTAGGTTAAGGGTGAGCTTTTCTCTTTGTACGTTTTTCAGTTCTTTTAGTAAACTCGAAGGTCATGTTCCACGATGTTTTGTAAGAGTACCATAATTATGTCTTTATTTCTCAGCTTTCGTTCTTGTATTAGTCTTTTAAGGGCAGTTTTTCTCGTCTCTGCGGCTTAACAAATGTTTTTGGTGTAGGCTTACAGCTTTCTTACCTATAGTAATGTTTTCATAGAGTTACTTTTTTATGTTGCTCTTAATATTTTTAATTCGCCATTTTCTTGTTTAGATGATCATTGGAAAAAATTCCGAAATGTATATTCTTCTAAAATGCTTACATGAAACGTCTCGTTCATTGACTGACCGCTTTCTGCTTCCAGTACCTCTCAGATGTTGCCAATTTGTATTTGATCAAAGGACTGCTTTCTGGAGAACCCGTAATTGTCTTCCATTCCGACATGTAAGTTTTAAATTTGGTTCAAAAATGTCTAAAAACTTCCTCTTTAATGGTGCAAAAGGGTGGTGCTCTGCGACGTCACCCTCGGGCTCGCCGACGCTTCACACAGCAAGATGTTGCCAAATGCAAAAAAGAAAAAAAAAAGAAAATTCTTATAGGTGGCCGAGGAAAACATTTCAGATGCACCGACGCTCAGAATCGACACGGAAAGGTGGTCAGGAGGTGGCATAAAGGGCGTCAATGAAACCACCCCTTCCCTTGAGGCGTTGATTCTCACAAAATTCGCGCTCGAAAACGACAGATCGCACTGTCATGGCCCACAGGACGACGTTACTGACAATGTTTGGCACCTCTACCAACCCCTAAGCGTTTCACCTACTATAAAGACACCATGGGGTTGCAACCCTGTTGAACGTGGCTTGACTGCTTTGGAGTATGGTGCGACTACGTTTTCGCTATTGTGTACAGGGTATTTATGTATGTATGTATGTAGTGTAATGGGGACCTAGAATCGACGGAGAAGCTTCGTCCCCGCCGTAGCCCTCAGTGGTACACAACGCCGCAACAGGCCACAGTAGTCCACTCACCCCACCGCCGCCCCACACCAAATCCAGAGTTATTGTGCGGTTCTGCCCCCAGTAGACCCTCTCCGGGACAGTCTCATTCCCAAGGTGTGTAACCCCCATATTTGAGTGGTAGAGTAATAATGGTTCAAATGGTTCAAATGGCACAAGCACTATGGGACTTAACATCTGAGGCCATCAGTCCCCTAGAACTTAGAACTACTTAAACCTAACTAACCTAAGGACATCACACACATCCATGCCCGAGGCAGGATTCAAACCTACGACAGTAGCAGCAGCGCAGTTCCAGACTGAAGCTCCTACACCCGCTCTGCCACAGCGGCCGGTTAGAGTAATTATGGTGTTATTGTGTACGCGTGCGCGGAGATACTGTCTGCGCAGCAACCGCCGACATAGTGTAACTGAGGAGAAATAAGGGGAACATGCTCACATTCACCGAGGCAGATGGAAAACCGCCTCAAAACCCATCCACAGGCTGGCTGGCACACCGGACCTTGACACTAATCCAGGCGGATTCATGCCGGGTCCGGCACGCCTTCCCGCCAGGGAAGCAGTGCGTTAGACCGCACGGCTAGCTGGTCGGGCGGTATACGGGGTAGAACCACTCTAGCTGTCAGAAACTGCGACATACTTTCAGCCTCGTTGTTACTGCAGCGCCTGAAGGCAGGTAAACTCCACCGAAAGGTTGTCGAGGGAGTTGCCTGACCCTGAGCCGTCAGATCAACCAGCTCGATGTGTGTGTCGAAGTTTCCGTGACGGTCTCAGTAAAAGTGCGTGGGTGATACTAAGAGTGTTAGCAAACTGTAGGGTATTAGAAGAACCCTTTGCCATACTACTCACGCACATGTTAATGTTGCATCCGTCCGTGACCACTATACACGATGGCACGAAAAAGGAAGGATGAAAAAGAAGAAAAACGGTTTTCTGCCTTGGATCACGTTCAAATTTCGTCGAATAGTTTAGAACGGTCCCATGAAACTCCACCTTGTATGGGGGAGCAAACAAGCAGTCACGCTGCACTTCATAAGGGTCACATCAACTTAGTAGGGTTGCAGATCCATAATGTTCTTAGAGTAGGGTTGAAACGTCCTGGGGTTTCTTAGAGTGACAGACGCACTAAAGAATGCCGCCATGTCGGCTATAGCACTGCGACTCCCGTCTTCGACAGCGAAATGTGTGGGGATCAACGCTCCAAGGGAAAGTGTGGTGTCACTGACGCGGCTTATGCCCCACCTTGAGGCCTTTTCATACCGTTTCTGAGCGGCGGTGTGTTTGAAATGTTTTTCTCGGCCACCCACATAAAAACCGTGCAGTTTCAACTCTGGGTGTCGCGGTTCTGACCTCGACCGTAGAGGTGTGAGAAGGAGTGAAAGTTGGGCAAGAGGGAGTGTGACAACCTTTCCATCGCATCGTACGTCCACGCTGGCTTAATCAGAATTGTGGTGAAATGTGGTGCTAATGTGGCATCATTAACCTCTCTTAAAGTTCACATGTACTTCTTAGCTGTGGCCTTTTTTTCGCAAGTGTCGACACCTTTCTGTCAGAAGCTTAATCGTGCCCGAGGGCGATATAGCAGGGCCCCACACTTTTCCATCACAGAGGGAGCTTGTAGGCACCCTAGAGCCTAATATCAAACTTATGTGTTGGAATAGAAGGCATTAACTGGCTATCGAAGACGGGATCCTGTAATTCTGTTGTAGAGTGTACAACACCTTCGTGAACTCGGTCCATACAGTTGTATAACTCGGGCGTTTGCATAGGCAGACATGAGAATACAGTCATTTTTGCTGATAAAATTGGTCTTGTATCTCATAACTAAACTCTTGTTCTTGGTTGTATAGATTTAACAACTTTAGAGATCTCCTTCCCATTTCTAGACAGAGTATCATATTCGTCCATTGATCAATCCGCGGAGCCTAACTTAATTTTCTGCATCGTTTTGGAAGAGTACAGCTAGATATGTTATAGCAGGCTGTCTCGTAAAACAACTTATACTATAACGTAATCCGACAATTCCAAAGAGGCATATAGTCTGCTACAGGTTTATGAACCTATGGGACTACGTGGGATAACTGTGCTAAAATAGATGTTATAATGAAATTTTCCGTCGCTACTCATTTCCGTATGAACAGTCGCTTTACAGATCCTGTATCGATTGCAGAACCACTAAGGTGAAATCCTGGAACAAGGTGTGGCCCGACGGACCTAGATGAATTACTGATAATGCTCTCATATACACAAAAGATGTGTTCCTTTCCGCGATATAAAATTAGCAACCGTTGTTAGTAATCTAGACTATGAAGATGGAATTCGCTACCTACTCTCACGTCTGGTGTTACAAGTGCTTTTCAGTACAAATCCGTAGAGCGCCTTCCCAAAGACTCATATTGTGCACTCTGCATTGGTGAATTTGATAATTCCTAAGTACTTAAAAGAAAAGATTAACTAGTATCGAAAGTTGGCGTCCACTGTTTCTGTATTTAGCTCGTTTATAAATATCTTTTCTGCTTCCACTAATAAGCTTCTTTTATTCATATTTTACAAGAAGTGTTTCGGGAAATGATTCCCATTTTCTAGTGTCTTACGTTTTTGTAATATGCCATTTTTACGCAATGTTTTCGTTGTGTGACATTCTGCTTTGTTTAATTGCCTTTACTGAAATCTATAAAAACGTGCAATTTCAGTTGGATACCGATTTTATGAATGTAGTTAGTGCCGCAATTTGGAAGACCTTGGAATAAAGTTTTCCTACGGTCCATTTGTGCAGAGTGTCACACATGTCAGACACTACATACAATTTTCAGTGCACAGCGTACATCGAGAATAACTTACGTAAACAAACAGCTACAAAGATTATTTTAGATGTAGCTGTAGAGATAATATTACAGGTCTCCCACAGAGTATGATATGCTTTTGTACAGAGGGTATTTATCATAACAGTATGGATCATTCTTTGTTTATATCAGTTTTAAAATGGTACTTATTTCGATATGTTACTATTTTTATTTAAATACATTGTCAAAGCGTCTGAAGAAATTCACTGATTTACTTTCAAGTTCTTCGTTCTGTTTTCATATTTTCTGTAACATGAATACATCTCCAGCTCTTCTTGTTTTCACAGTCGCAGGCTTTCACGAAACCATTTATAGTTGACAAAATCAGTTTCCGTATTCCCCTGTGTATTGGTGATCGTGCTTCAGAGACTTTCATAATCCACTTTCTCACCTTTGAATTTTCGTTATAGTGTGCCAAACTGTTGTCTGCAGGCTGGGTGGGCCGCTTGGCAGCGTGGCCTGGCTTCCGCGTCTTCTCGCGCCTGTCTTACGCAATCTACCTCACCCAGTTCCCCGTCTACTTCTACAACATCGGAAGAACAAGAGCGCCGCAGTTCTACCATCATACAGCGCTGGTAAGTTTTATCCTCAGACGATTGAGACACTTAAATTTTTGCTGGAATTAATGAATCAACTAAAATCTGTGTTCTGAACCAGATTGCTCCACACACAACTCACACTGTCCCTGTTATGGTTGTGCAGATTTCACCCTTCCCGTTCCCTCAGCCTCTCAATCGTCAGCAACATAAACGTGACACTGAGCTCTACACGCATTCGTCGCATACACTGGCCAGGTGCAATATGAACCGTTCCTGTATCATGACTTAACTGAAACTCTGCCGTATTACACTATCTCGTCATATATGTATTCTGAAACCACGGTACTTCATTTGTATTTGACTGAAATTTAGCATGTGTAGGAGAGTTTGAAATGAGTAAAAAGACTACTGAAAACGTTTCACACCCTG
This sequence comes from Schistocerca piceifrons, assembly GCF_021461385.2. Lineage (NCBI taxonomy): Eukaryota > Metazoa > Arthropoda > Insecta > Orthoptera > Acrididae > Schistocerca > Schistocerca piceifrons. The sequence goes on along the minus strand of NC_060144.1, from coordinate 269,830,516 downwards.
TGTCTCAACTCAATATATTTCATTTAAGTCGTTCTACCTAAGCACGCCTGAATTGGGACACAGAGCTCAATTAACATTGTGCCCGAGGAAGGAAAGCCTTTCCAGTCAGGTGGATAAACAGCCTTATGGGTTCCTCTAGTTAATAACGCCACGCGAATTAAACTCTTTGTGGCAGATGCGTTATCACGTTGCTGTCAGAGCACGCACCACAGAACCATGCATGGGTAAGGAGTTCACGATTACATCTTATTAACTGTGTAGCCTCCCCACTATATTCGTTTCTGTACGAAATTTAGCTCAACTTTACCTCCCACTCTATAAAAGTCTATGTATTACCAAAACTATGTACTCACGAACTGTTATCCAACTGAAAGTCCTATGCAATCCTTTAGCTGAACAGAACCTAATTTGAACTGAACTGTAACTTATCTGAATAAAACTTGTCTTTATATTAAATGTACAACTGAAGTACAACAATTGCCTGGCCCTAATCAAAATATCCACTGACCTCGCGTCTTCACAATTGTGGTCTCCTGCCCTCTCGTCTCGTATAGAGTGCCTAAAGGAAGATGCGTTCTCGGAATGCTATACAACAATTGAAGCAAATAACATTAATAGCTTTATTTCAATAAAGCAGATTTGACAATACTTAACTTTGAATTTAAAATGTTGTCGAAGGGGACGGGCAACATTCGCAGGGGATGGGCGATTGCAAATAATCAGAGTTCTTTGCTATATGTGATGTCCTCGTATGCAGTTGGTATGAATAACACGTCACTGCTATCGTAGTGTTCTCCTAGTACTGTCCGCATCCTGTCCGCATACTGTCCCGAAGCTGGCAGGGCCGGCGATTATATTCTCTTCTTTTAGAGGTCGCTCCTGCCGTGGTGCGGTCCTTGTCAGCGGGCTATGGGCTGACGTACTCTCACCGCCTTCTCTGCTCTTGCAATCTTCGTCTTCCTGCCGGCGCTTTCCGATAGTCCGGAACAACAACATTGTTGCAATTTTCTCGAAAACACAGCAAACATTAAGCACCCAGTGACCAAGCTAGATTTCTATTCTAAATAAAAAATCCAAACTATATTCGAACTGTTAAATACGACTTGGTGAAATGTGGTAACATGTAGTAATAAACAGTGGAGTGGGGAGACTAACTGTTCCTATGAAATGATATTCGAAGACAACGATTTTAGAATGAAGTATGTATTGAAAAAAAAAAAAAGACAGTGTAAAACTTCGCTTGATCTTCACAGATAACACGTCTGAACAATAGTACTATGATTAATAAAGTGAACAATATTGTAAAGAGAGTAGAATGTTACAGAGAATTTGTGTAAAAATCAAACACCTCAATCAGTTAATACGTTAATGCACGACTCACTGAAGTGGTGTGGTCTTTCTCTAAGTGCTGAGCAAATGTGCAAAGATAACTAGCTGACAATAGTCATTCTGAAAAACTAGCTGCGCATTTCTGCCGTCTTACTTCAAGTGTTTTCTCTTCAAAAAATAATAACATTTTTTGAATTTTATATTCTCTTCGCCTTCTAATACACACGTCTTATTCGTCCTTGCTGTCCTATATAATCAATCTTTCTTCATCTACCAGATACCATCGCAAGTCAACACAACACATTTGAATACGTCCATCACCAACCACACATCAGCTAAGAAAATATTAGACTGTGCCACGACAAGACCAAAGATTGTTTAACAGTAACGTAATTTGCTCTTTCTCTGACATGCACATGGATAACATGTTTTTGTTATTGTGGCCTTCAGTCCTCCATGCTACTCTTTCCTGCGCAAGCTTCTTCATGTCCAAGTAACTACTGCAACCTACATCCTTCTGAATCTGCTTAGTGTATTCATCTCTTGGTCTCCCTCTACTATTTTTACCCTCCACGCTGTCCTCCAATACTATATTGGTGATCCCTCGATGCCTCAGAACATGTCCTACCAACCGATCCCTTCTTCTTGTCAAGTTGTGCCACGAACTCCTCTTCTCCCCGATGCTACTGAGTACCTCCTCATTAGTTATGTGATCTACCCATCTAATCTTCTACATTCTTCTGTAACAAAACATTTCGAAAGCTTCTATTCTCTTCTTCTCTAAACAAATTATCGTCCATGTTTCACTTCCATACATGGCTACACTTCATACAAATACTTTCAACAAAGAGTTTCTGACACTTAAATCTATGCTCGACGTTAACAAATTTCTCTTCTTAAGAAACACTTTCCTTGCCATTGCCAGTCTACATTTTATATCCTCTCTACTTCGACCATCATCAGTTATTTTGCTCCCCAAATAGACAAACTCATATAGTACTTTAAGCGGCTCATTTTCTAATTTAATTCCCTCAATATCACCTGATTTGATTTGACTAAATTCCATTATCCTCGTTTTGCTTTTGTTGATGTTCATCTTATATCCTCCTTTCAAGACACTGTCCATTCCGTTCAACTGATCTTCCAGGTCCTTTGCGGTCTCTGACAGAATTACAGTGTCATCGGCAGACCACAAAGTTTTTATTTTTTCTCGATGCATTTTAATTCCTACTGCAAATTTTTCTTTTGTTTCCTTTATTGCTTGCTCAATATACGTATTGAATAACATCGGGGATAGGCTACAACCCTGTCTCACTCCCTTCCCAACCACTGCTTCCCTTTCATGCCCATCGACTCTTATAACTGCCATCTGGTTTCTGTACGAATTATAAATAGCCTGTCGCTCTCTGCATTTTACCCCTTCCACCTTCAGGATTTGAAAGAGAGTAATCCAGTCAACATTGTCAAAAGCTTTATCTAAGTCTACAAATGCTAGAAACGTAGGTTTGCCTTTCCTTAATCTTTCTTCTAAGATAAGTCGTAAGGTCAGTATTGCCTCACGTGTTCTAACAATTCTACGGAATCCATACTGATCTTCCCCAAGGTCGGCTTCTACCAGTTTTTCCATTCGTCTCTAAAGAATTCGCGTTAGTATTTTGCAGCTGTGACTTATTAAACAGTTCAGTATCTGTTCTGTTGCCCAAGGATTTCTACTAGCCCTCATCTTTTTACCTGCTAGATCCTTTGCTGCCTTTATGATTTCATCTCTTAAAGCTACCCATTCTTCTTCTACTGCATTTCTTTCCCCCGCTTTTGTCAATCGTTCCTTAATGCTATCTCTCAAACTCTCTACAACTTCTAGTTCTTTCAGTTTATCCAGATCCCACCTCCTTAAATTCCCACCTTTTCGCAGTTTCTTCAGTTTTAATCTACAGTTGATAACCAATAGATTGTGGCCAGAGTCCACATCTGCCACTGGAGATGTCTTACATTATAAAACCTTGTTCCTAATCTCCGTCTTGAAGTGAAATGTAGTCCCATACTCCGTGACGGAGCATAGGGGAACGATGCGGGAGATCCGCACCGCTTTACTAGGCAAGGTGCTAGTGGAGGTGGTTTGCCATTGCCTTCCTCCGACCGTGATGGGGATGAATGAGATGATGAAGACGACACAACAACACCCAGTCATCTCGAGGCAGGAAAAATCCCTGACCATGCCGGGATTCGAACCCGGGAGCCCCGGGAGCGGGAAGCGAGAACGCTACCGCGAGACCACGAGCAGCGGTCTTACCATTGTATAATCTATCTGAAACCTTCCAGTGTCTCCAGGCCTCTTCCACGAATACAAACTTCTTTCATGATTTTTAAAGCGTTAGCTATGATTAAATTATGCTCTGTGCAAAATTCTACCAGGTGGCTTCCCCTTTCATTCCTTACCCCCATTCCATATTCACCTGCAACTTTTCCTCCTCTTCATTTTCCTAATGTCGAATTCCAGTCCCCAACCACTATTACATTTTAGTCTCCCTTCACTATCTGAATAATTTCTTTTATCTCATCATACATTTCTTCAATTTCTTCGTCATCTGCAGAGCTAGATGGCATATAAACTTGTACTACTATAGTAGGCGTGGGCTTCGTGTCTATCTTGGCGGCAATAATGCTTTCACTATGCTGTTTGTAGTAGATTACCCGCGCTCCTATTTTTTATTCATTACTAAACCTACTTCTGCATTACTCCTATTTGATTTTGTATTTATAACCCTGTATTCACATGACCAGAAGTCTTGTTCCTCCTGCCAGCAAAGTTCACTAATTCCCACTATATCTGACTTTAACCTGTCCATTCTCCTTTTTAAATTTTCTAACCTACCTACCTGATTAAGGGATTTGACATTCCACGCTCCGATCCGTAGAACGGCAGTTTTCTTTCTCCTAATAACGATGTCCCCCTGAGTAGTCCCCGCCCAGAGATCCGATTGGGGGACTGTTGTACTTCCTAAATATTTTACCCAAGAGGACATCATCATCACTTAACCATACAGTACAGCTGCATGCCCTCGGAAAAAATTACGACTGTAGATTCCCCTTGCTTTCAGCCATTCGCAATACCAGCAAAGCAAGGCCGTTTTCGTTAATGTCACAAGGCTACATCAGTCAATCACCCAGACTGTTGCCCCTGCAACTACTGAAATGGGCTGGCCGGAGTGGGTGAGCGGTTCTAGGCGCTACAGTCTGGAGCCGCGCGACCGTTACGGTCGCGGGTTCGAATCCTGCCTCGGTCGTGGATGTGTGTGATGTCCTTAGGTTAGTTAGGCTTAAGTAGTTCTAAGTTCTAGGGGACTGATGACCTCAGCATTTAAGTCCCATAGTGCTCAGATCCATTTGAACCATTTTGAACTGTAAAGGCATCTATAGTATACAAAAACCAAAATGACATGACTACCTGACAACTGCATTCCTCAGTCGTTTCTTAACGGTTATGTGTCTACATTTTAGTTTTAAATACGAGTTTCAGTAGACATTGGCAATAATTTTATTTGTGCTCCATAGTCGTACCCCTGCCATTTACATCTTTTATTTCTTCTTTTGCTGATGAAGAAATTGTCGTTCGAAAAACATACCCTACCAACCTGACTTGCTATTCTGTCTGCCTGTCTCTCTCTTTCTCTCTGACAACTTTCTGCAACCTTCCACTTCACCTTTCCTGTCTCCTGCCTGTTCATTTGCTTCATAATTTGCCTGTTTGGATTTCAATATCTTCCCGTAGAACCATACATCAGCTGACTCCAGAAATTTTAATACGAGTTGCCCTTGATTCGACTTTCTCACGTGACCATACTTTTAGATATTTGAATTCTGTTTTTTCTTTTATTTTTTTTATAGTTCGTTGCGTTTGGTCTGTGCGGGCGTCACAAGACATCTGTTCAAGTTGACCGGTGATTCCTTGACTCAGTTTGTTTTTATTGCAGAGAGCACACAGCCCTCTGACCGAACACCCTGAGCTACAGTGCCGGCAATTCTGTTAGTTGATTCTACATATCTTATCCAAATTAGATATTTACTTGTTTCGTCTTCAGTTTCCTCTGTCCTCTTTTGGAGTACTGCTGCGCGGTCTGGGATCCTTATCAGATAAGATTAACGGATTACATCGAGAAAGGTCGAAGAGGAGCAGCACGTTTTGTATTGTCGCGAAATAGGGAAGAGTGTGTCACCTACGTGATACAGAATTTGGGATGAACATAATTAAAACAAAGGTGATTTTCGTTGCGGCGGGATCTTCTCACGAAATTTCAGTCACCAATTTTCTCCTCCGAATGTGAAAATGTTTTGTTGACGCTGATCTACATAGGAAGAAACGATCATCATAATAAAATAAGGGGCATCAGAGCTTGCACGGAAAGATATGGGTGTTCGTTTTTTCCGCTCGATGTTCGAGATGAATAATAGAGAATAATTGTGAAGGTGGTGCTAGGCAGTTAAGTGTGATTCGCAGAGTATCCATGTAGATGTAGATCCAGATGTAGTCTGCTCATTCACTATTTCTTCTAACTACTTCCTACATTCAGCTAATAGAGAAATGCATTTACTTCTAAACTTATACATTCCACATGTTCCATAATTCATTTCATCGAATTTTCTATTGAAACTAGGTGGAAAGAATCATTTTACTGGATATGTACACACTATTAGTATTATTGCACAGTCATACTCTTACTGCTACACTAAAATAGATTATTACAGGCAACCATTTCTTAAATTCACAAGTTTCTACGGAATAGAAGCATTTGTCCAGCCGGAATAATTTTAGATTAGGTTTAAAACTTGCTTTTCTACCTCTCAGATTTTTATGTTAGTGCTTAAATGCTAAAAAAATGTTTGTTAATGTATACTGACTTCCTTTCTGAGCCAATGGCAGCTTTAATAATGGATAATAAAACCCCTTTTTTTCTTCTAGTGTTGTAAATTTCAATACCACCATTCTTCCCAAATTTGATGGATTATTTATGAACAATTTCGTTAGCTACATATTGTCAAGTTGCAGTTAAAATGCTCTGTGCAATCAATAATCTCTAAGTGATGAATTACCCCATAAAATTATTCAATAAGATTAACTTCTCATGGTTGGGGTTCACAGTCATATAATAACGCTGCAAAAGTTACATTCTGTCATAGTATAAAACTATCTCACATGTCAGATAGTTTTATATTCTGACAGAATGTAAACTTTGCAGTGTTATTTGAAAATTGCCACAAGGCCGAAATTGCAGTCGTGATAATAAATATTTTATACAGTCAACGGCGACTATGATGTCTTTTAAGAAATATTCAGTAAGACATTTCGAGTGGAAATATGAATATTACATTAGGAGGCTGATACGGTTTAGCAATTATACGAGAACAAAAGTAGCTGAATTCAATTGTTTGAGCAGTTCGGTAATGTGCTTCTTGCAATTCAAGTTTTCATGTAGTCGCACTGGTAATTTTCAGTCTGGGGCCATTTTTAAATGCCTTTAATATAAAAAAATCAACGAACTAATGCAAAGTGAAAAGATAAAACACTTTTCTTTTAATGCTGTCACACTTTTGCAAACTGCAACTGCTGCTACCTTACCTAAAGGTGCGTCAGTGAAACGTATGTCGGTATATTTACAAACTCTTTAGTGCTACGTGGGAACCTCGAATATCTGCATCATATGTTACATACAGGAACGCGTTGTGTGGTACATCACATAACTGAAATGCTGTTGACAAAGGGCTTCCAAGTCTTTGCTTACAGTATTTAACAGCACAACGTGTCTTTCCATTTCCATATTTCCACAGACGTTAACACTGTCGTCATAAAACGCGAGAACAGGCAACGGTCAAAGAATATGTTTATAGCGTGACATTGTACAGAGAGATGATGTTTACCAACAAAGAAATTGCAGTCGTCTGGCCACAATATTTGCATTCATAAGTGCCCTGTCATTTTACTTAATAAAAACTTTGAATAGAGTGTGCTAAAATTGCTTACAGTAACGTCACTAATACAACAAAATACACTTGTTACTGCTGCAGAAAATATACCGTGGTTTTGCTGCATTCATTCTTTGTAAGTGGTAAAAGCAATTTCTCTCTTACTTTAGTATGCATTCTACTGAAAAATTCCACAATAAATTCACAAATACGATAAAATATAATAGTCATTACCACACAAAACACAAGCCATCCAGCAACTCTGCTTCATGTCCCCATGTCCAGTTCACCGGAATATATGGTGCTTTACATATGACTGAAGTTCCCCAATAACCTCCTCTTCTTCAAATCTGTCTGTTGGTTTAATAATTGCAATGGCTACTTTTCATACGTTCGTATACTTCTGTATCCTATAAAATCTTTATGGTTTTCCCCTTGTAAGCTCTTTGTAAAAATTTTATTGTATATGGAGTGTGGATGGTCTGTTTTCACTCAAATGTGTGCCAAATTGGGGTGGATTATTCTCTCTGTCTCACATGTTCCTTCAAACGGGTATTAGAATTTCTCCCTGTTCGACCAATGTAAAACTGCTCCCTGTGTCCACAACTTATTAAAAGCACCCCCTCTGCGTCTGATGACGGACGATACAGTTTAGCGCATTATCAATACGGAAACTCACGTTAACATGTGTCTTATGATACAAGCATTTCACTTCTAAAATCTTTCCGATATACGGCATGCAATTTTTTTAATCTCCTTCTGTAGCTCTTTAGCTAGTGTGATCTTGTCATTTCTTACTGAGCACTGGAGTCTGCGAATGCACGCATGAACAAACTAATAAAAGTAACCTTATTGTAGTTACTGACTTATATACATATTAAAACTGGTAATGTTAAACTAGAGATAATAATTGGAGTCGATAATGTGAATAAGACAGCCCCACTGATATTAATTTAGCCAATTTGTTGTGCAATATTTCGGACTGATAATGCTCTGCTGCACGTGATGCTGAATTTACAACCTATCTTCGAATAACGATGGATGTCACTGCTTCCCTGGCAAACTCGTTCGCTATACTTGTTGCTCGTAGGAAACGTCTGGCTGTAGGTGGGGCTTCTCAAGCACTCTTCTTGTCTTGGGGACACGCATGCGAACTGCATGGAAGGTGATTCCCAGAGACATACACAAACCCTCAACGATTCCACGCCATAACGTTTACAGGCTCAGCTTGCTGCTCTTTCGGGAGTAATAACACTAAATTCAACTGTTGAAATCACAGATCATTTACAACTATGTAATCAGAATCATCTATCTAGTTTGTCACACAATGTTCACTTCGTAAACATGCTTCTTTCTTGGTGTAGCACTTCATACAAACGTTATTGTATGTTATACCTACTCCTTGTTATACGTCCATACATATGTTCCCATTTTGATGGTACCTAGTCCGCAAGAGTATTGGGAAAAGAAATAGACTTTTTCACGTTCATTCCATGATGATGGACTACTAAACTTGGATCTAGTTAGCTAGACCAAACATCTTCACCCACGTCCCCACCCTATTGTTAATGGAACCTGTTCTTCGCATATTGGTTTCCCTATACACATTTTGAGAATGCGCGATAAGAAAAATTTTATGCTCATCAATTAAATAACGTAGTGTGCAGCTCGTTTTGTGGATAAATAGAGTGCAGAAAATATAGGTGTAATTAATCATGTCTTTAAAATAGGTAGTAAGACAGTTCATTTTAAGAAAGTATATTTACCAAGGTCAAGGTTTTCCTATTTGATTTTCATTCTTTTTAATTCTTCAGAACTGTTAATCATAAAACAATCTTAGAAGAGGCAGTATCATTATGGTAGTTTGTTGTGTATTTAACTTTGCTTTACTCAACGACTATATTTGATTTGAGCCCAAACGTGATCTGAAAGTCAAAGAGATGTTAATATCATTGTTGAACACAACATCTGCTACAGGAACCTCCGTTATAGCTGCTATATTCCTGTGATTCGTTAATTTAAATATTATTCGTAGGACACCAACAAAGTAGGTACAATTGCTCAAACAGAAGCTGCTCGAAAAATCTGACGAACTTGAACAATACCAGAGATGCAATAGTCTCAGACTGTTCAGAATTCCTGAGAACAATAGAAAGAAAAGAGATGGATTTGTGATCAGTCTTGTCCGAGAGAAGCTAGGCCTGCAGGTGACAAGGAATGACATAGATAGGGTCAAAAAGTGCGAAGTAAGACGCCACGACTGCGAAACCTAGATCATTATAGTGAAGGTTGTGTCACACAGGAAACTATCTGATATCTTCAGAACAAAGGAGAAGCTCGAGAAGTCACGTCTGACGATACGGGAGAATCTCGTCTCTGAAAGACTAAAGATGTTGAACAGTGTGATCACGAGATTTGGGCTACAAGATTGTGGGCAAACGTCTGCGCGATAATGGTAAAGATCTAAAATGGGGAAAGATCAGTCTGCAATGCAGCTGAACTCGAATGCCTGTGCTTTAAGAGCTAAAAAAATTCATCTCTTCCTGACTCTATTTTGTGTGTTTACTTTTGTGTCTTTATTTCGCAAAGAAGCAATTGAATTTGTAATACTTTCCTTAAAGCAGGTTTCTGTTAATATCATTTGTTTGTTTAGGTTTACTTTTAGTACTGATTATAAATATTCTGTTCAATTTTCACATTTCCAATAGCAACATAGTTCGTTATTTCACTGTTACTGCACTATTCTGACAAGGCTCGAATTCAGATGACTAATTTATTGTCTTACTACCATTTTTATTCAGCAGCTAGCTGTACCCGGACATCATTTTCTGTGGTACAGTCTGCTTAAATGCAAAAGGAAGAAAGGAGAAAGCACTTGTTTCTAATATTTATCTTAATTTGATGTAAGTCCTAATCCTCTTCTCTCCCCTTGCTCTGTCCATCTTCCCCATCTGCTTTCCTGCTTTCTTTCCCCTCCTCCTTCCAATTCCCTCTGTCCATCACCTACTACCCCTGTCTCCAACTCCTCCTGCTTTCTCTCTCTCCCCTCTCTCAGCCCATCACCTCTTCCCCTCTTTCTCTGTCCTTCCCCCTCTCTCTCCAGCTCCTCCTACCCTCCCCCCCCCCCCGTCTGTCCGTCTCCTCTTTGCCGTTTTCTATGTCTATTTTCTCCCACCCTTCTGTCTGTCTCCTCTTCCCCTATCTCCCTGATCTTGAGTCTTGTTCTTTGTTATTGGAAACTCAGATTCTGTAGTAGTATTCTAATCATAAACAAATAACCCATAAATACAACTTCCCTGTTTTTGCTGATAAAGTAATGTGAAAATTTGAAGCAAACTGGAAAGGTAAATTTTGAGATTTTTAGGTAACAATGTTTTCCTTTATAAACTTCACAGATATGTGTTTATATATTATATGTATTATACTTACATATATTAAAGGATTAGGTACCTAAAATCATGCCCATATTAGAATTCAATTTTATGTCAAAATTTCAAAGCAATTGGTCAAGAATTTTCGGAGATTAGCGATTATGAACCAACCGACATTAACGTTTTTATACCTTTTTGTTACGTGTATATAAAACATATACCAGATGGCACTTCAGTAGATATTAAACACTTCATTATTCTTCGAATGCAACGTTGTGTCAAAATTACACTCCAGTTCTTGAAAAACTTTTGGAAATTTGAGACTTTGAAGAACCGAAAGTGACTTTTATAGTTTTTAGAGACTATAAATATTCCTAATTGCAAATCTCCGAAAATTTTTGACCGAATACTTTGAAATTTTAACAAAACGTTGCCCTGGAATATACATGTGTCCTTATAAACATATTTTGACACATGTACCAAATAACGTTTTCTACATTTAACATTAAGGCAATGTAGTTTCAAAAATCTCTAAATCTTATATATATATATATATATATATATATATATATATATATTACATATCATATATTAAAGAAATATATATCTAAAAACACGCTTGTATTAGAATGCAAAGTTTTGTCAGAATTTCAAAGCAACTGGAGATGTACAATGTTGAACGAAGGAACGTTTACAATTTTATTTAAATAGATTTATTATCATATCACTGTTGCTGTCGTTAATACCATTAATAGTACACTTTGTTTTTCCACTGTCTTATTTTCAGTACTGTTACACACACATTATTCTAGATCTGTTTAGCGAGTTTCTGTTCCTGAAACCAGTCGGCTGTTTAGCGAGCCCTGTCAAAGCCTGGCCACAAAACCTCCCGTCTCCCTGAGGGGAACCCACGCTCCCGTGCCTCAGAGCACTCCGCTATGCATTGTTCCCCCCAGCCCCGCTGGCTCAGATTCGCTGGTGACCAGAAGCGGCAACCTTGGGAGACGTTCACAGGGTTTGTTATTATGTTCTATATCTTTTTTTCATTGTACATAAAAGATGTGTCATCAGTTTTGTCCTACTGTAAGTACCACACGTGCGCTGATGAGCTCCAGTCGTACCTACCTGTGACACCAATGAACCTGAAGGCAGGTATTGAGAATCTCAATACCCACCTATGTTTACTATCGAAATATGCACAGGATAGTGGGTTAAAACTTAACACATCCGAAACTGAAGCGGTACTGCTTGGTCATTCTAGATTCATTAGCCAGAAATATCGGGAGCCCTACCATCTTTAACCCTATGTGGGACAAATATCGATTTCTCTCCTTCAGCAAAGAGTCTAAGAGTGATAATAAATGAAAATCGAAATTGGACTGAGGACGTAACAGCAATGTGGAAGAAGGTGCCATCATTGATCCATGCCATATAAAAGTATAAAAACCTATTCTGTCTTGATACGAAAAAGAAACATGAACAAACACTTACACTATGTGATCAAAAGTATCGGGACAGCCCCAAAAACATATGTTTTTCATTTTAGGTGCAATGTGTTGCCACCTATTGCCAGGTATTCCATATCAGTGACCTCAGTAGTCATTAGACATCTTGAGAGAACAGAATGGGGCGGTGGTATTATGGTATGGTCGTGTTTGTCATGGAGGAGGCTTGTACCCCTTGTTGTTTCGAGTGGCGCTATTACAGAACAGGCCTACACTGATGTTTTAAGCACCTTCTTGCTTCCCACTGTTGAAGAGCAATTCGGGGATGGCGATTGCATCTTTCAACACGATCGAACACCTGTTCATAATGTACGACCTGTGGCGGAGTGGTTACACGACAATAACATCCCTGTAATGGACTGGCCTGCACGGAGTCGTGCCCTGAATAATATAGAACACCTTTGGGATGTTTTATAACGCCGACTTCGTGCCAGGCCTCACCTACCGACATCGATACCTCTCCTCAGTGCAGCACTCCGTGAAGAATGGGCTGCCATTCCGAAGAAACCTTCCAGCACCTGATTGAACGTATGCCTGCGATAGTGGAAGCTGTCATCAAAGCTAAGGGTGGACCAATACCATACTGAATTCCAGCATTACCGATAGAAGGCGCCACGAACTTGAAAGTCATTTTCAGCCAGGTGTCCGGATACTTTTGATCTCATAGTGTATGTTTCCAATGACATGACAACGATGTTATACTGCAAGGCCTTTCCCTGGAAAGCTCACGGCACCTAGGACTGGGCATGAATGCCTGTGTTCGTTATATCTGTGATGTTCGACTCTTTGATCATATTACACCATCACATGTAGAGCTATCCTGGCTGCATGCAAGCAAGCACAGAAATTTCCGTGCTCTCTGTCTTCTCTACTGTCTTATCAAAGAACGTGTCCCTCATATCTCTCCTCGACCTTAAGGTTGTTATCTGAAGAACATGACAGAAAAACCCCTTAACATCAGATCAAATTCCCTTCTGTCCCTCTCTATTCTTCAGTCACTTTCTCGAAGTCCTCCTCAGAATCAAGAACCCGACCCTAGAGTAGCCTCCTGCGTTATATTAGAGAACTGTATAACATCTCCAGCTTCAGAAGACTGCTAATGACATACCTACTAAAGCAACAATAAGGATTACCTTTGTCCCTAAATGCACTCGTTACTTAGTACATCCTTCCTTGTAACCACACCTTCCTCTTTTCCCAGTATTCTCAGCCATCTTAAATTTCCTTTCTCAGAGCTTGCTGTATCCGAAGATATCTATCTTGTACACCTATAAATTCTTTTTGTATCTACCACTACTATTATTATTTTTACTATTATTGGTGTTATCACTATTAGTGGCAACAACTGCAGTAGTACAAGTACTGCCAGTATCAACCTTATTAATTCATAGTCAGTGTTGTTTACTCACATTGCCACCTCAGACACTCAAATAATTGTAATACTGTTTATCATGTTCAAAATAATTATTAGGAAACTTCAAATCAAACAAGGTACTGTATTTGTGAACCGCTGATCCTATGTAAGAGAGGGCCTGATGGCACTAACCGCGTCACGTTAAATAAATAAATGATATCAGTAATATGACAAGAAGATAATGCATTTTTATAGATATATTATGAAATTCAAAAAATTGTAATGCAGTAAAACGCCAACTTTTTTATGTTAGATACAGCTTAGGAATAATGTTTTATCATCATACCATGTTAGCTTGTAGAAAATAAATTTTTTCAGTACTTGTCAATATTCGTTAATAGACAGTTAATTACAAAATGACAATAAATTAAAAGCACTTCTTTCCTTCAGCCTTCAGTTTTATAATTTATTAATTAATACCTTTGTTGTAGATGTATATAATATTTTTATTAGTAACTAGTTTTGAACATTTTCGTTCATTCTCATACTGTTACCTACGTTAGAAGGTACAGTTTTACTACAAAATACGAAAGTTCAAATTTTCAAACATTTTGTGTGGACAGAGTACAGTGGTGTAGTAAATCTATTGTGATATACCTGCTTTTGTAATGCTTCATTGTATGTAATATATTTGTTTTTTCATCACATCAATAAACAATTTTTATTTGTGAATAACAATAAAAATGTTGTCTAGTATGCTATTTTTCGTATTTCTTCCATTCTTGAGATTTTACTTACATACTTTAGTATTAATATTTGGTTGATATCTTCCCTTGTACGTACAGTACTTTCCCTAGGGGTTAGCTAATTTACAGCCATTTTATCCCCTTCAAGTTAGTGCCTCATTCTTTATTTGTTTTTTTCCCCACTTCTTTCTGGACCTCGCTTATTCAACCGTCATGCTTTGTATACTTTTGGCAAACAGCTTTTGGTTGCACTCAATTTTATTATGACAACTCACCAATGTGGTTTTACACCCAACATAGATGACTTCCTGGACACTGGGACTCCGCAACTGTCCATCAAAATTATGATTGTGAGTACTTGTCTTCGTTTTCTCTCGAAATGCAGCACCATCTATGATTCTGTACTTCCACCATTTCATAGAATTTTACACTGGGATTTGTATTTTTGGTAGATAAACCCGAAGGTGCTTCTATATCGACGTGAACCTCGTAGTAGCAAATAAAACACCTTCATACACCTAAGAGGCTTTTGTAAACTCCTCGTCATTCTTGACTTTTAGTTGTTATAATTTTCATTATAATCTGAATGAGTCTTGAGTGCTGAGTGTTTCTTGTTCTTATTCACAATGTCTCGGAGCTGTGGCTACCCTCGACAGCAAGTTTGTAAAATGTTATTTGGCTGTATTACGAATGTCTTGGTGCACCTAAAATTCGATAGGGACCTTTAATTATTTGCACATAAAATTTGATAGGCACCTTCAGATGTTTATGCTCTGTGTCTACAGAGATCATAATGTAACAACTGAATACATAAATACTGTATTGATAAAGGTCTCAGGCATTATGGAACTGTTTTATAAATTAGCTACTGATATGTCATCAGTTAACTGCTTTAATGAACCATTAATTATTTTTAAAAAGAGCAAAAAAATGTCGTCATATTTAAATTAGGGCTGTTCGTTTATGGGTTTGTCCGGTTGCTTTATCTTCCTTTTGTATATTTCGCGTTCTTCAAGTATTTCTAATTTCAATGTCATAAACAACGCACTAAGATGCAACAATAGGAGATAACTCCGGCCATCCACCAAAACATAAAAAGACAGGTTCTTTTCTGTGGAAGCTCGCCTATGTAAGCTTCCGTTAGATAAAATGGAACGACGGAAGTTATGTATCGGCAAACAAGTATCGGTGGCCAATGTTTTTAAGAGAAGCTTAGTTACACAGATTCTAAAAAAATATATAAAATCGGAAAAAATCCTCGTAAAGAAGAAGAAAGGTTATTACATTAAAATATTGTACCCTATTAAGGAAAAGTTACCACATGCTTTCCCTAAGAAGTACAAAATACTATTTAGAACAGTAGGTCAATTCAGGTTCAGACTAAGACAGAAAAATGTAAAAAACGAAAAAAACAACTGCTTTGGATCTGGTGTGTATAGATTAAAATATGGAACGTGTGATAGTTCTTATACAGGTGAAAATGGTCAGAAGTTTATCACTTGATACGAAGAACATATTAGCCCAGCCAACAAGACTGCTTTTGGGCTTCGTTTGCGAAGCACAAAACGTACAGCAGGTAGTGCTGAGAATATTACCAAAATTTTAAACGTATCACCTAAGGCATTCTCGAAGAATGGGAAATATATAAACGAAAGGTAAAGGAACCAGACGAACTGATAAACGAACAAGCTGAACTTATACCCAATAATTCTTTTGCTCTTTTTAGAAATTATTCATGCTTCAGTAAAGCAGTTACCTGGTGATATATCAGTAATTTATAAAATAGTGCTATAGTATCTGAGACTTTCATCAATTTAGCTGTAACGTTATGATGTCTGGTGAGACAGAGCATGTAAACAATTGAAAGTGCCTGTCAAATTGTTATTTATAACCAACTAAAGACATGTATCGAATTTTAAATGAACCGAGGTAATCATAAAACAGTCAAATAACATTTGTTTTACTGAAACTATCTAAAGAGAAATGTGAAACATTAAAATGCAGGTATGTCATAAAAGATTTATTGCACTACTGTAATCTGTGCGCACAAAGTGTTTGAAAATTTTGTATTGCATGTTTCGTCAATAACATTGTACCTTCTAGTGCAGATACTGTATGAGAATGAATGAAAATATTCGAAACAAGCCACTAAAAAAACATTAAATACATCTCTCACTGAAACCTTTATTAATAAATTAGAAATACAGTGACGAAAAACATTAGTGCACCATTTTAGAGATTTCCAATTCACTCAAAATTTATTATTGCAACAGTGCATGCGGAGGACATGAAACGATTTCATTAACAGATCAATAATACAAGCGATTCTGAGCTATCAGGTGTCGATCGATGCTGAAACAACCATATTAGTACGTGCCGAAGCTTCCGTGGGCGGCAATGCAGCCGCTGGATCTGGTGTCCACTAAATCGTACAGATGGCGAACACTGTCCCGGGATACGCTGTGTCACGCCTGCTCGACCTGAACGAGTTGTTGCTGGTTGATGAGTCGCACATTTCGTCCCATCGTATTCCACACGTGCTCGATTGGGACAAATCAGCCGATCGTGCTGCCCAGGGAAGTTGCTGCATCTTTGGATGTTGTATTTGAATGTTTCTCCAGACGGTTGGCAGTTGATGGTTGCAGTACTGACACATTATCTGCGTATCCAGTTATGCTGGCAACTAATGTGATATACCTATATAGGGATCGTATCTACCTGTAAAGCATCAAAAAAAGCCTGAGGATGGCGCATTGAAGCGCTGAAACTGGTTGCAACAAAATAAAATAAAATCATAAGGACGGCTGTAGGTATTTTATTTTGTCGCGATAGTAAAAGACCGTCGTCCAAAAGCCTCCTGCTAAAAGGATGGACATACAAAAATCTTGCAGAGCACGTTGAATTTAATGGATAGTGTATGGGCGAGCATTATCCTGTTGAAACAACACTTCGTCTTCCTGCTGCAAGAAAGGAAAAACAACGGGTGTAAGAGCATTCTGCTCGTACCGAGCACTGAGTAGCGTCCCCTCCCGAAACACTAAAGATGAAACAGAGCTGTAGCTTGTCGCATCCCAGACCGTAAGGCCTGACTTGGGGCCACTGTACTTTGGACGAATGCACAATGCGAGATAGCTCTCACCAGATCTATGTCGTACATGCAAACGACCATCACTTGTATGCAGGCAGTATCTACTTTCAACGCTGCAGATCGCGGCACGCCATTCCATCCAAGTGATCCTCTGACGGTACCAGCCGAGCCGTGCATGTCGATGCTGTGGCCTAAGTGGAAGGCGAGCTAGAGATGTGCATGCCCGTAGTCCCACGGCCAATAACCAAAAAGAAAAAATGGCTCAAATGGCTCTCTAAACACTATGGAACTTAACATCTGAGGGCATCAGTCCCCTAGACTTAAAACTACTTAAACTTAACTAACCTAAGGACATCATGCACATCCATGCCCGAGGCAGGATTCGAACCTGCGACCGTAGCAGCAACGCGGTTCCGGACTGAAGCTCCTATAACCGCTCGGCCACAGCAGCCGGCCGGCCAATAACTGGTTCGCAAGAGTTCATGTGGACACGCCTCGCCTCGCAAGCCCTCCTATCTGTTCTTTGATAACTGTACGATCTGCCATTGCAGCCCATGCAATACGATAAACTCTGGCGGGCGTGTGTGCAACGTGGACTGCCAGAAACTTGTCTATGGGTGTGAGAATATTAACCTGATTACTGCAACCAGCATCGTTGCGTAACTGATGCATCACGTCCCACCATCGGAAGGCCACAATCTGATACCTTTCAAACTCTCTCAGTAGGAAGCACGAATGCATGTCCGTGGCATGATTGCCTGCTTGCTTCACACTTTTGCACCACACTCACTCCTGTGGCTGTGAGCATTCGCTATTAAAGGGTAGACACAGACTGCACTCTGGTAGCTATGGCACTACGCTATCAGTCGGTGGACGACTTTGACGTTAGTACATCTAGTACCCCCAGGTGGCATAAACCGTCATTGGACTAAATAGACGTCCTCTTTCCAGGTGTACTAATTTTTTTCCGGCAATGTATACTGAGTTGCTGGTCCTCATAACAACTGTGTTGGAAATAAGTATTTAAGTTTTATTCTGCTTTACAGTTCGATTTATCCGAAGTATTTTGGATTATGGGAAGTTCTGTTCTGATGACACTCCTGTTCGACATGCCATTCCAGAAGCTGAGGAAGGTGTTGTGGTACGAGAGTAAGTAGTTTTGCTACGATGTCAACTGTAAAAGAAAGTGACGATGTTGCCATTTTTTTTTCAAAAATAGCACGACGTTATCTCACGATTACGTTCGGTTGCTACTTTTCTTTATTTTCAAAAATTTTTATTTTATTTTCTTGAGAGGCATTTAAATTCATCTGTCGTGCTTTCAGGTAAAACTGAGCTGAAGAAAGAGTGATGTTGAGAGGCGCTGACACCGCCGTCGATGAACGTTTCCAGAGTCATGCCGAGGGACAGTCCGTGAAGAATTTTGTATTTTTCGGCTGTATGACGTCTGAGACAGTCGCTTCTTGGTCACTATCTCCTTCGTTGTTGAATTTGACATCGAAAGCTGTTCTACGTGCAGCACCCCGTATCGTCTCCAGCCATACAATGAAATACTTGAGTGTTCTATTACCGAAAGCAATTATGCGTGTTCACTATTTACTGATGAAACATTTCTCTAGTAAAAACAGACAAAACAACAAATATGTTGTCGGATATACAGTTCAGCGGTCGCCTGGATTGTGGTTCCGATGACTCATCACTAAAGTTACTTGCGGTATTGTGGTATTGGTGTGCATTTTGGGAGCTGTCGAGTGCTGATGGTGCTGCAGTGATGGATGTCGAGGATTTCGTGATGTAACTGTTGTTATTCTTTCATAAGAATGAAGTAGATTCATTAGATACTCTATTTAAATCTTATTCAACGACATGGAAGGTGTTAAAATTTGTATGAAGAATTTGATTCTATTCATGTACATAATTTACGAAAACAGAACGTTTGTTTGGTATTGAAGATGTTGGTGTTGTAGCTGAATGTAGATGGAAAGTTTAGTATAAGACGGGAAACGATGAAATAATCATATCAATACAGCGAAAAATTGGTGAGTTATTTTAGGATTGCAGTAGCGTTCTTACTAAGCGAGTAAATAAATTTTACCTACAGTCAGTTCCACAAGAAAGAGTAAGCCATAATTTTAAATTTAACTTCCGCAGCGACATCTCTGGTAGCAGTCTCGAATCCGTAATCAATGTGCTTTTGCACAGTGTGTAGATAAACAGTGTGAGAGATGAATGTTTTGTTCTGTCGGTTGCAGTTTAAAAAGAGTGCAAAATATCTGAAGCGTCATGGGGCAGTGTTCCTTGTAAATCATCCAAAGGGACCAAAGCTTTCATGTGGAGCTGCTGATAAAATTCCTAGAAAGGCAAAGACATTCGTTGCGAAGTGGGTCAAACGATATTTAGAGCTTGAAAACGTGGATGATTCACCGGGTAGAGGGTTAAGGTGCCAAGCCAAAATGGATTAACTATTAGGTAATTGTGCAATTAGTGATAACATGTACTTTCATGTAAAGATATATTTATAATAGTGTCTTTTATTTCATACAAATAACGACGTACACTTTCTTGTGGAACTGACTGTAAATATATATTGTCCATTCACCCTGTAAGTTATTAGCTTCGGATGAAGCAGTATTTCGAAACGTACGTACTATCTCTAACGGCCAGTTCCATTTTTATGTTGTTGCCTTGACGTGATTAGTTTCGATTAAAATGTAAACGACATGAGAATGTAAAAATGTTCTGTATAATATAATGTTACAGAAAAATATATACTTTTTTGACAAAATATCGTCGTAAATACGCTGGAACATAGAGTGTGATACAGCTAAGCTGTTCATCTCAGATATCTTCTGAACCGTTTAAGATATCATAATGTGTATATGCTTCTACCACAATCTAATGTGGAAAAGTCATCACTTATAGTTCCTTTTCATAACTGTGTTAATCCTACAGCACTAAAGGGGGACTACGAGTATATTACAATGTTTCCAAACCATCGTAAATTTTACTATTTCGTATTTTATCCAAAGAAATCATAATTTATAATTTATGGACTAGCTGATTACAGTTATACGCTCTCCAAAGATAAGTCACTTACAAAATAAGACAAAATGTCCTGTTGCACACCCTATATTGACAATATGAAATTGGCGGGAACCGCAATTAGTACCAAATGCAATCGTAAATTTTGCAACAGTTTAATAACTTAGACTTAATTGTAGGGATACACTGCTAGTATTGTAGCTCTAAAAGAGACAGACTGACGGTGTTTCGCTTTTCTAAGTCAGATTAAGTAATTTAGTAGGAATTAAAATATTTAGATGTTAGGACTTACCGATTTTGAAAACGAAACCAATTGCTTTCTTAAGCGAATGTTGGTATTGTCCAACGGAACTACAAAATTAGATCAGCAACAGAACAGAAATAACAAAAGAATGTGGTCATAAGCACTACCTTAAAATACCATTTCTGTTATTAAGTGTTCGAAATGCCCACCGTCTACAGTGGTACGTTTGCCAAGTCGCTGTTCATATCCAGGAAAGAGCTGGGTGAGGGCTCTCTTAGCCACAGGCGAGTAACGAATCGGGCACACAGAGTACTGGAACCACATACATCTTCTCCAGTAAAATGTTGTGTGTATCTTTACCCGTTAAGATTACCTCAATGAAGAAAGGACCAGTGACTTAGTCTCCAACAATGATGCACTGAACATTGACACACTCCAAGTCAAAAGAAACGACATACCACGAAGGAAATATTAAAATGGAACGGAAATATCAGAACGGGACGGAAATCGGTAGATCTGATGTACATGTACACATAAACAAATGGTTACAATTTCAGAAAAATTAAGTGATTTGTTAAAGAGAAAGAGCTTCACAAACTGATCAAGTCAATAACGCATTGCTCCATCTCTGACCCTCAAGGAACCAATTATTCAGCTTGGTATTGATCATTACAGTTGTTGGATGTGCTCCTGACGGATATCGCGCCAAATTCTGTCCAAATGGCGCGATAGGTTGTCAAAATCCCGAGCTGGCTGGAGGACACTACTCATAATTCTTAGCGCAGCAATATTTTTACAGAAGTACGAATTTCTTCTCACTTTCCCTTATCAACATTTACGCGTACTGTTCGTTAACACAACAGAATGAAAGCTACATTACCTTTTTGCCCTTTTATACCGGTATCACGGCGGTGCAACACACCGTTTGCTCCTTATCTACGTGACGTATTTTCTTATTTTAGTATGAAATCACGAACTTCCACATACGACAATAATCACTGTGATGTTGAAAACAGTTAAGTCCTCCGTTCTAAATACTATAGAGACTTCGAAACTAGTAATTGGATTTGCAAATAAATTATTTTTTCTGTTGTATCGTTGATTTCCTTACTTATGTTTTCAGCATTTAAAAATTTATCCTTGGTGACACTGCCTGATGTAATAATTATCCCTCCGGTCAGCCTTGTAAAGTTAAAAGTATTTGTGTAATACCAAGAGTAAAATATGTAGTAACTGTATAGAGTAACTGATAATGAATACAGCTCAACGATACATCGCTACGAATAGCACAGAACGTAAATACTTCATACGCTTCTGTGTCACTCCATCTGTCATGCGTACAACATCTAAGTATTAATCCATTTGACGCCATACATTCTGAAGCATATGTGGAGCAACCAATACTAGTCCATTGGAAATGAGCGTTTTGAATTGTGGTACCGTGAAACCTTCCCGTCTCCTCTATACCTCTTTTGTTATTGATAACCTTCCCTTTTACAATAACCTATGTAACCTTCCCTTAGGATTTCTATCTCTTGCTTAATAATAACAAATGAAATCTTCCCTTTGAAATTTATTCTCTTTCTCAATCTTCACATACAAATTTAATTGCTGCTTTTTAAAAGTGATTTTCGGATTATTTCGACGAAACATAGAATGTGTCATCGTCGTGTGGCCCTCAGTCGTTATCTGCAATAACCCAAAACTGTTCCTTACCTTTTTTTTTACTGTTACTGGATCGCCATCGAACTGCGACATGAATATACTTACTCTGGTTTACTATACTCTATTAACTGCTGGTGGGCTGTCATAATAAGTGGCTGCATTTATTACCAAATCTGACGTTATTCTTTAATTAATTTGACTGAAGTTACGTAATTCATAGTTACACTTTTTCTTGACAACATTAAAATTTTTGCAAATTTTTGGTTTTTGGGATGGATTATAATCAGTAAAGCAACATTGCTGGCAAAAATTAATTATAGTCTGAAAACGCTTCAAATATTTACTGTTGGTAATGAAATGATTTTACAAACGATCAAATGGGACTTACTTTTTACAATAATCTTACAACTAGCATTGCGCAAACATACCTTCAGTTGTCTTCAGTTTCGAAAAGAAAATAATTCAATAATATTAGTTCCTCTTATGATAATTGTTAGTTGATGTCTCTGTACATCCGTTTATAATCTCTTGTAAATCATACCTGGTGGCTGGCAGGCACACTACTCCTCTCAACCTCTCGCTTCGGATCTGCTACCAACTCGCTTCACATCTCGCTTACTACTGACTTCCTACGAACGCTAAAGTGCGGTCTCTCCTGCCAACAATGCTTTCTGGTGCAGACAATCCCTGCTACCTTTACAAAATGTATCAATGCGCGGTCTTTCCCACTCTTTTCTTAAAATGTATCCATACGCGGTCTCTACCGCCCTTTTTAAAGTTATATCAATTTGCAGTCTCTCTTGTCAACAATACTTTGGTGCAGACATTCCCCGCTACCACAATTATTTCCAACATGACAAATATTAATTATTCCTACTTAATCCTATTAATAAAGTATAAACATCTTTCATAAATTGTGGTTTGACAATAGACAATAGAAATATACACGTCTTACAACCGTTTACGGCAAAGGAGGCAGATGCACAAGGTCTTTCACATAAACCCATGAAAAGAGCCAAGAAAATAACACAGCGTCATCATGTCTAGCAAGATCTATACAACGGTTTCATTTTGAGCTTCGTTTTTAAAACACGCCAAACAGTTACTTGTTGCTTTTGTAGCTCTGTACTGGCTTTTACCGTCGATTTCCATAGACTAAGTTCAAACGAAAAGAGAATTCTTTCAACGTTTTGTTCTGATAGATGTGGCTGGCCTGCACTTTTTCATTTACACAAACATCGTATTTCATCAAACTTACAATGCCATCTGCCAAAGTTGCTGGATTTGGAAGTGCTTCATTGTAACTCTGAGGAAATCTTCTCTTCACACTGATAACAGAACAGTTGTTAAATTCTGACACGCGGAATTGCTTCTGTACGGAATGCGGCATTTCGCTTACGAGTGTACGGAATGCGCCATTTCGCTTACGAGTATATCACAAAAACATAATTACCCGTCATTGCACGTGCACCAGCTTCCGGTTCCATGTGCTTGCCGAACGGTAAAAATTTTGAACATTCTCTCATATTTTCTGTAATTCTTATTGCTGTATCGTTATGCATTAAACAGTTATAGCCGTTTGTAATTGATATTTGCCTTCTGAATTGTCACGTATGTTTATGTTTTAAAATTAACACATTAACATTGTCAAAACAAAGTTCATTGACAAAACCATTGCCATCTTTTCCGAGGTCTTCCAATATCTCCTTTCCCAGTAGGTTTGAAATGCAGGAGCTTTTGGAGAATTCTAGGACCTAGCGTCCTCATAAGATACTGTCTCCAAATTTCACGAAGCGCCATCACATTACCGAATTTCGTGGTGATATATTTTTGTACTTAAAGCCTAACTTTCGGTTAATTGTACCACAGAGAGCTTAGAATTTGTCTTACAGTCAATATCTGAGTCAAAATCAAAGTTTATATCACAACCTAAGTGAGACATCGAGAAAAAATCTGAAACAATATTAATTATCTGAAACAATATTTAATTTCATTCCATATTTTCCCCGGAATGGCATTATATTCTTTTTGTTACTAGAAACTTTTAAATGGTATTCCTTTCGTATTTCGGTCAGCTGGTATACTGATCTTTGGAGGTCACACACGTTCTTTTGAATAAAAACTGTATCATTTCCCAACAGAAGCACATTCGGGTACTCATAACTCACTATCTTACTTTTGAGTTCCATTTATGAAGAACGAAGTCAGTGTAAGTATTCAAAAGTGTAGGTGATAGTCCACACCGTTGAATTACACCTAGAACTAACAATTGTTTCTTCTAATTGATTTCTATCCATATTTATTTCAATGCTTGGATTTTTATAAAGACATTTCAGTACCTCTTTTAGGTGATAAGGACATCAACATTCAGACAGTCTTCCATAGGCTGTCTCGGCTCACACAATAAAAACCTTCTCAAGGTCGATTGAATCCACATGAATTTCTAGATTACGTTCTATGAATTTTTCTGTAATGTTCATAATTCCAAACACTGTGCTCGTGTATGAACGACCCTATGTAAAACCACTTTGTTCCTCAGAAATAACAGTTTCTGTGATATTCTTCATGTTGTTATCGACTACGTTTGAATGTGTGTTGTAGCCACTGTTTAGAACACTGATGCCAAACGAGACGTCAAAAAAATTATGAAGTCAAGAACTATTCTTTTATGAACAAGTGAGGGTGGTGTGGCTATATTAAACGAGTAATCAGACATATCAGCTGTAATACCAGGAAATAGTCTTATCATCAACAGACGGAAGTCGAGCATTGGGTACAGTGATCCATTCACATCTGTAAAGATGTCTGCTGCTTCCGCCATTCCAGAGTGAGGTCTATCGCCTGTTCCGGTCTCAGAAGCTCATCTCCTGTCTTCCCACAATTCTCTTACCCCCTGGTTTCCGCGCCCGGTAGCTGAGTGGTCAGCGTGACAGAATGTCAATTCTAAGGGCCCGGGTTCGATTCCCGGCTGGGTCGGAGATTTTCTCCGCTCAGGGGCTGGGTATTGTGTTGTCCTAATCATCATCATTTCATCCCCATCGACGCGCAAGTCGCCGAAGTGGCGTCAAATCGAAAGACTTGCACCAGGCGAACGGTCTACCCGACGGGAGGCCCTCTTCACACGACATTTTTTACCGCATGGTTTATAATCTATTGCTAGTTTAGGAAGTTTTAGTAGTGACATGCGAAGTAAGTGCTCTCTCTATTTTTATTGGTATTGCAATGCCTTTTGGGTTATTGGTTGGATTACTAACTGTTCCCTTATTACTTAGTTTCTAATTTTGTCTCTCCTAGAGTAGTTTTGCACAGTTCTTAATAATTTCATTTCTGAAGTTTCTAGTTGCCGGAAACCTTTCCTTCTCAGCATCCAACTATCTGCTCTATGTAATAATGCAGGAATTGCCACGACTTTATAAAATTTCAATTGTGACTCTTCCTTATTTTACCTTTAGAGGTTCTTATAATTGTGCCACACGTACGCTGGTAAGTATTAGTTTTCTTCTGTATATCCATAGTCTGATCATAAGACACGTCATATCCTAAATACTTGAAATGGGCTACCTGTTCTATCAGCTTATTACTGAAGACTACTTTTGTTCGTACAGGGTGAATACATGAAAAGACCATGGTTTTAGTTTTATTTGTAGATATTGTCAGATTTTAGCTTGCACTTGTGTCATTTAGTTTATGTAATGTGATTTGTAATTTGTTTTCGCTCTCTCGTATGATAATTTGATCACCCCGAATAACGTCATCTTAATATTTTTATTCCTCCCAGGATTTACGCCTGATAGTGTTCTATGTATTTTCCATTCCCTGATCATGCCATATATATAAATACTGAATAATTTGGTGTCAAACTACACTGTTGTTTTACTATTTGATTTGTTTGCACTTCAGGTGTGATCACTTTACCGTATCAGTTCAAATTTTGCCGTTGACAGACAGGCTGTTTGCGACTTGGATCAGATGTTCAGGGATTCCTCTTTTTTCTATTATTACCCGTAGCTTGTCTCTGTGAGTTCTGACAAATGCTTCGCCATAATACACAAATGCTAGATAAATTTCCAGATTAAATTCTCGTCTCTTCTGACTTATCTGTTGCAGTGTAAAACAATCTGTGTATGATTTTCCCTTTCGAAAACCTGCTTGTTACTTTACTCAAATTATATACGAGATATTTCGCAGTGTTTCATTTAGTATTTTGATGTAGACTTTGTAAGCAATATTGAGAATATTTATGCATTTATAGTTAGATGTACGATATTACTTCTTTCACTTTTCTTACGTATTGAAATGACCTTTGTTATTTTCCATCCCTCCGGTATTTCATATTTTACCCAGCACCTGTTAACGAGATGTTGCATTTTTAATTTTTTCTAATAATATTTAATTATTGACGCCTTTCGCCTTTTATGTTAAAGGTGTTTTCAGTGGTCATAGGTCAAGAGAAGTATTTCCACTTAACTATCTTTGACACATATTTATGTCGAAATTTGTCGATTTCCTTGTTTTTCAGAAAGTCTTTGTCGTATTCCGTACAATATGAAACTCTCCACTGGAATAATATGTAGTATCGTTTTTATGTGCGTTAATTATGTATTTGAAATAATTAATGCAATAATTCGTACATAAATAAAATGTTACGTTCAATGAGCTTTTGCCAAACCTGCCAATTTTCGCATTTTCTCTCATTTGGTCAGAGGTCAAGAGAAGCATTTCCACTTAACTAGCTTCAACACTTATTCATGTCGAAATTTGTTTATTTTCTTGTTGTCCACACTGCCTTTCTCGTGTACTATACAATGTGAAACCCTCCATCGATGAACAGGAACTTTCTTCAGATTCATAACGCGAAAGAGCGATAACTGTGGGCTCCGTTCACATTATAATGCATAAGTCTGCACCATTCAATAAAATTGGAATTAGAATTGAAGATGATTCGTGGAATGTGTTCTTGGATATTTTCCTCTTTCAGACACAGTCGCACTCTTCTAGAGTTAGATGTTAGGAAGTGATTGTTGTAATTAAATTTTCGTGACTTTATTACTTTCATTACTTGCACTGATCAGCCAGAACGCTATGGCCGCCGACCTGCTATCGATATAAACCCGTTCAGGCGATGGCAGCGTCAACTGCTAGTTAGACGCACGCATGGTGCATGTAGTATCAGTGAGCGTGCTGACTGTTTGTTGAATGGGGAAGGCACGTATTCTATTTGAGTTTGACCGAGGGCAGATTGTGATGTCCCGGAGGCTCGGCACGAGCATTTCGGAAACAGCACGACCCTTTGGTTGTTCGAGAGTGCTGTGCTCAGTGTCCTCAACACGTGACGAAACCAAGGTGAAACCACGTCCAGACGTCGTGGGATTGGGCGGCCATCCCTTATTACAGATGCTGGGCAGACTGGTAAAGAAGGACAGGAGGCGAACTCTGGCGGAACTGTCATCGGAATTTAATGCTGGACAGAGTACAAGTTTGTCTGAACACACAGTGAATCAGACGCTCCTAACGATGGGTCTCTGCCACCAACGACCCATATATGTGTCAATGTCAGTACCACGACATCAGCAAATACGACTGAAATGGGCACGTGACCATCAGCACTGGACGTTGGCGCAGTGGCAGAGCGTTGCTTGGTATGATGAACCCCGATACCTTCTTCAGCATGCCGATGTGAGGGCGCCAATCCGTCATGTTCCAGGGGAACAGCTCTTGACACCTGTACTGTGGGACAAACTGACGGCGGCTCAGTTATGCTCTGGGGAACATTCACGCGGGCATCCATGGGTCCAGTGGAGATCGTGAAGGCAGCATGACGGCCAGGGAGTGTCCTACAGTGGTTGCAGACCACGTACGTCACTTCATGACGATCATGTTTCCCGACGGCAGTGGCGTTTGTCAACAGGATAATGTGCCATTTCACAAGACCAGGAGTGTGATGGAGTGGTTCGAGGAACACAACGCTGAGTTCCAATTTATGTGGTGGCCTCCACCCCGCACAGATCTGACACCAATCGAAAACATCTGGGATGTGATTGAACGTGGCGTCAGAGCTCATCGCTCCCTTCCCTGAATGTACGGGAATTAGGTATGTTGTGAGTGCAGCTGTGGTGATAACTCCCGCAAGCGAGCTTCCGAGGCCTCATTGCTTCCATACCACGACGCACCGCTGCTGTTACCTGTGCCAAAAGTGAACATACCCGGAAATCAGGTAGGTGATTAAATGTTCTGGGTTCTCAGTTTATATCAACCATGCATCAGATAATCATGTGACTTACTTAAACCATCTTAAGAAATGTACATGACCACCTTGTTTGAACTGTTTCGTTTGTAACTAGATAGATACAGTGCATCATTATGTCAGAGTAATAATGAGTTATGTCCGCATCTCGTGGTCGTGTGGTAGCGTTCTCGCTTCCCGCGCCCGGGTTCCCGGGTTCGATTCCCGGCGGGGTTAGGGGTTTTCTCTGCCTGATGACTGGGTGTTGTGTGCTGTCCTTAGGTTAGTTATGTTTAAGTAGTTCTAAGTTCTAGGGGACTGATGACCATAGATGTTAAGTCCCATAGTGCTCAGAGCCATTTGAACCAATAATGAGTTAGCAACTGTGTTTCAGTGTTTGAGTCTGTTGTATATAAATATAATGTAATTTCTACATAAATACAATATACATTTTCGTGAGCGCGCGCGTGCGTGCGTGCGTGCGTGTATGCGTGAGTCCATGCTTGTATGTGTGTATGAGAGAGAGAGAGAGAATGAAAAACCTTTCAAGTGGTTTAATGCCACCTTGATTGGAGAGTTACTTTGATTCACTCTGTTTTACAGTAGGTACTGTTTCTCAGAACAGTTAACTAATTTGGGCGTAGTAGGATTCCCCATTGGACTGCCTAGCGTGCGCAGGTTCGTGTGTAGACGACAGGGTCTTTCAACGTAAAGGATTACCTGAAAAGTATACGTCATAGCTGCTATAGACTGATTGGAATCTGACACACTAGTTCTGGCGGGTAAACAAATGCTGATGTTTGCTTACTTACAAGGAGACTATATGAAGATCGGATTTTTGTAATTTTCTTTATTTATGGTACTTGAAGATCAGAAGTCAAATATCAGTCATCCGAAGCAACCAATGCAACTCTCAAACATTCTAGAGAAAACCGATTTTGAAGATTTCCAACAAACTTTGAGTCAGTAATTTACGAGTTTATTTCGGGTGTGGCTCCCTCCATTGCGCTGGAGAATGGTAACCGGGTAGACAATGGATTGGTTATTCGAGTCTCGCTATAGTATTTTTTTCGTTTTATGTTTTTCTTTCGGTTCGAATACGTACATCGTTGAACGATAAAATTCGTCAAATATAAGCTAATTAACGTATCATAATCACAATTTTTATTAAACTACACGTCTTCTTGTTTCTAATTTCATGTAGCACAGAAAAGATCTCCAGTTTTCGATGCATACATAAATTCTCTGTTATCGATTTTTTATAAACTTGGTAATATATTTATAATGTTTTTTAATTAATTCAATCTTTATTAACAATCTTTTATAAAGTATCGTTAATTATAATCTATATTTGCAAAGAAATCCAGTATTTTGCATGCAACGTGTAATTAGAGACAAGAAGACGGACGTTTTTCATATGTGTTAAGTAGCATACGTTTGGCGAATTTTATTTGTAAATGATGTAGGTAATTGAAATAAGCGAAAAAAAACAATAAAACGAAAGAAACCATCAATCCGTTGGTTACCTGATTGCCATACTCCAACACCACCGAGTGAGCCACACAGCCTGGTCTGGAAATAGCCTTGATTTTAGCAAATTAAAATTCCTCGGAAATTTTCAAAGTCGATTTTCTCCCAAATTTTTGAGAGTTGCATTGAACCGCTTTGGGAGAGGTAAATTTGGGAACTGTACTTCACGTACCATAAATATAAAAAATTACAAAATTCGGATTGCTAGGTGGTGTCCTTGTTAGACTGTTGCTGTAGCTTGGAGGGTCTTTCGCGTTCGTTCTTTATTAGTTGCTGGGACATCGATTCTCACTTCGATTCACATTCTGAGAACAACAGGAAGTATTGTAAAGAAGAAACTGACTGGTCCGGATAAGACTATGGAAAACACTGGTAGCATAAGACAAGTTCTGGTTGGGAGCACACTGCGATCTGCTCGATGACACACACGTGAGTCAAGGCTATATCGCGCA
This sequence comes from Schistocerca piceifrons, assembly GCF_021461385.2. Lineage (NCBI taxonomy): Eukaryota > Metazoa > Arthropoda > Insecta > Orthoptera > Acrididae > Schistocerca > Schistocerca piceifrons. The sequence continues at coordinate 269,800,009 of NC_060144.1, read as the reverse complement.
TTAGTGCTCACAATTTTCTAAAAAGAATTTAGAATTTCAGCCATACAATTTGTGTATAGTTCAACAGCTTAAGGCATCAGGTTATGAGAGAACTGCTTGAGAGTGCTATTTGAAACAAATGAAAACTCAATAATCGTCGTGAGTAATGAGGCTCATTTTCGTTTTAGTGGTGCGGTCAATAAACACAATTTTCAGTGCTCGTCCAATGTAAAAATCACTGAAAGACTTCAGAGCGTTCAACAGTAGTCCGAGACTCTCCCTTACAGTTTTGAGATGAAGACAGTGCTACTGTTGACAGTGACCGCTGAGCGTTTTGTTACCATAGCCAGCACTTTCTTGTGTCTACAGGTGGTAAGATGATATCTACCCAACTCTCGAAAAGTTTATTCCGAAAAGAATGGTCCACTAGTATATAGTAGAAATGACAATCAAGATGGCTCATCGCATATTTCAGGTACATTGGCCCTAAGTTCTGCAATTTGATTATATGTTTATTTTTTTCGAGATACCTCAAATCACATCTCTACACTCATAAAGGTCCCATATCAATCTATCTGAAGTAGGTAACGAAGCAGGAAGAGACAGAAATTGATCCTGACGTTTTGAAATTCGAATACACGGTTTGCGAACAAAGAGATGAAAGCTATATTAAAGGAACTGGATATCATTCCACTAACAAGCGTCTGGGAGCTCCTGGTTTGGTTACTTTTTGGTGAGTATATTTCGATTGTCGTACAGCCGTGAGTTTGGAGTGTCTGACCTGAAACAGCAGTGTGTTACACGTTGGCAAAACCGTATTTAAAACGCGCCAACTGTTGAAGCAAGCTTTTGGGGCCAGCGCTTTAGATAAGATACAGTCTTACGACTGGAATGAGCGTTTAAAAATCGTGCGATGATGACCGTTGTTGGCCACCAACCACCATCACACTACAAAATGTTCAGAAATTTAGGGGTCTGCGTAGACAGGTCTTTACAACACTTCGGAAGTAAGTACATGCGAAGATATTGTGTTGGAAGAATTGAACGTGAGAAGGATTTCAGTGAAGCCTGTGTCACGATTGCTTCTAGTCGATCAGAAGCAACATCACGTGGGAGTCCTCAGGGAACAACTGCTTCAAGACGATCCAAACTTCCTTTCAAAGAGTGTCTCTAGTGACGAAAGTTGGGTTTATGATTACGACTCTGGAACTAAGTAGCAGTCCTTATAGTGGAAGAATCATGCTTCACCTCGGCCAACAAAAAGTAATTTGCATATTGGTTCGATTGTTCATAAGGAATTCATTCTACGTGGTCAGGTGGCCTATAAAGCGTTCTGTCTCGATGCTCCATGACGTTTGAGGGAGCAAATGAGGAGGAAATGTCCACAGACGTGGCGTACAAACGACAGGCTATTGAACCACGACAATTCAACTCCGTATGCAGCCTAAATTACTTAATAATTTTCGACCAAAAACAAGATGGCAGTTGTTTTCCACCTACCGTGCGCGTCAGAATAGCTCCATGTGCCTTGTTACTTTTCCCCAAAATGAAAATCGAGCTTAAAGGACAAAGATTTTTTGCAGTGGAAGAGCTTCAAGTGGAAATGCAGAGGGTATGAAACATCACAACTTCCAGGATGAACCCTAAAAGTGTCAGAAACTGTCATATTGGAATTTTGAGCTAACTTCGAGTGCTTGCAGAAAATAAATAATTGAGGATGGGCCCGCCATTCTGCAAGTTCACAATTATTGTTTTGCTCTAATACCCAGTAGGTTTCTGCACTGTTGTGGAATTCTCGGTGAGCTTTTTTCTTTTATTTTTCTGAAATAAATACTTACAGATTATATTTAGGTTAGGAAATATGTTACTTCGGATTTTGTTATTGTTTAAATTATGTATGTACCTTAAATTTTACTTATTGTATGTCCTGTAGCAGCCAATCGAAATTAACCACAGGTCGAAATTAATGCACCATGTCATCTACAAACATAAGGGATGTTAGGGTTTTCGATAGTCTTACCGGCGGATCTGCCATCTCTTTTAGGAAATACTCAAACGAATGTGGTTAAAGTGTTAAAGTTCTGTGACTTGTCCAATGTTTTTACCAAGATTTTAGGGTGAGGGTCTTAATATGTTCACAGGGTGACTGGCTCGCCCATATTTTACGTAAGTGGCCAGCCAGTGTCAGTTTCATGTGGCATCCTTCACGGTCCTTTCTCGTTTTCCTTGCGCTCCATTTTCTTATCCAGCATTTTTCATATTTTCCCGCTTTTTTGCCAGTATGCTTCCATTTTACTAAATCTGACCACATTTGTTTCTTTTAATGTGTGTCAGGCCGCTGATGACCTCGAGTTGAGCGCCCGTAAGACCCAACACACACACACACACACACACACACACACACACACACACTACATTGAAATTTTGTTTATAACCCAATATATGAAGTATATATTCCGGTAAAAACCGTGGCACACGTCCCCCTTTTTTTGGCTTTACCATTGCTATATTTGGCTTTACCCTGAGCTGTGGCTGGTTTTGATTTGTGTGCAGAACGTGATTTTGTTGTTATTCTGTAGTTGAAACGACCTGTAGGCATTGGTGGGACTACCAGCCATCACCATTTAGTTGTAATATGTATACGCTACTTACGAAATTTTCACTGGAAAGGATCGTTAGATATGGATTTCGTTGACTGCGCACACTTTAAATTGATCATCAGTGTCATGCATAGTGACAAAATTTACAAAGTTCAGCAACAAACTCAAACAGCCATTTCTAATTTATTTTAATACGGAATGCACTTAGAACGAGCTGATAAGATCAATCGTAACAGTGAACCTGGTTCATATTCCGATCAGGTACATTTGCATAAGCAGATCAGCATAGCCTACTAAATACATTGTGGCTGTCATTGGGAATATTCCGAGTCTAAACTATATAGAGGCAGTGACTGCCTGAAATGCTTCGTACAGGTAAGAAACAGGTGCTGCTACACTTTCAACTGCCTACTTTTCAAGGTCACCCATCTCTGACAACAGACGCATATGGTGACAAGGAGGGAGGGGAGAAGGACGAGCTTGAGGGTGCATGTGTGTATGAGACAGAGATGGATGACCTAGAAAACTGGTTGGAACTTGGTAGCTGAAAGCATAGAAACCCTTGTTTTTTAGCTATATGAACAAAGTTAACGGTAATCATATTTTTTAAATTGCTCTGATACGCTTCTACACTCCTGGAAATTGAAATAAGAACACCGTGAATTCATTGTCCCAGGAAGGGGAAACTTTATTGACACATTCCTGGGGTCAGATACACCACATGATCACACTGACAGAACCACAGGCACATAGACACAGGCAACAGAGCATGCACAATGTCGGCACTAGTACAGTGTATATCCACCTTTCGCAGCAATGCAGGCTGCTATTCTCCCATGGAGACGATCGTAGTGATGCTGGATGTAGTCCTGTGGAGCGGCTTGCCATGCCATTTCCACCTGGCGCCTCAGTTGGACCAGCGTTCGTGCTGGACGTGCAGACCGCGTGAGACGACGCTTCATCCAGTCCCAAACATGCTCAATGGGGGACAGATCCGGAGATCTTGCTGGCCAGGGTAGTTGACTTACACCTTCTAGAGCACGTTGGGTGGCACGGGATACATGCGGACGTGCATTGTCCTGTTGGAACAGCAAGTTCCCTTGCCGGTCTAGGAATGGTAGAACGATGGGTTCGATGACGGTTTGGATGTACCGTGCACTATTCAGTGTCCCCTCGACGATCACCAGTGGTGTACGGCCAGTGTAGGAGATCGCTCCCCACACCATGATGCCGGGTGTTGGCCCTGTGTGCCTCGGTCGTATGCAGTCCTGATTGTGGCGCTCACCTGCACGGCGCCAAACACGCATACGACCATCATTGGCACCAAGGCAGAAGCGACTCTCATCGCTGAAGACGACACGTCTCCATTCGTCCCTCCATTCACGCCTGTCGCGACACCACTGGAGGCCGGCTGCACGATGTTGGGGCGTGAGCGGAAGACGGCCTAACGGTGTGCGGGACCGTAGCCCAGCTTCATGGAGACGGTTGCGAATGGTCCTCGCCGATACCCCAGGAGCAACAGTGTCCCTAATTTGCTGGGAAGTGGCGGTGCGGTCCCCTACGGCACTGCGTAGGATCCTACGGTCTTGGCGTGCATCCGTGCGTCGCTGCGGTCCGGTCCCAGGTCTACGGGCACGTGCACCTTCCGCCGACCACTGGCGACAACATCGATGTACTGTGGAGACCTCACGCCCCACGTGTTGAGCAATTCGGCGGTACGTCCACCCGGCCTCCCGCATGCCCACTATACGCTCTCGCTCAAAGTCCGTCAACTGCACATATGGTTCAAGTCCACGCTGTCGCGGCATGCTACCAGTGTTAAAGACTGCGATGGAGCTCCGTATGCCACGGCAAACTGGCTGACACTGACGGCGGCGGTGCACAAATGCTGCGCAGCTAGCGCCATTCGACGGCCAACACCGCGGTTCCTGGTGTGTCCGCTGTGCCGTGCGTGTGATCATTGCTTGTACAGCCCTCTCGCAGTGTCCGGAGCAAGTATGGTGGGTCTGACGCACCGGTGTCAATGTGTTCTTTTTTCCATTTCCAGGAGTGTATGAGGAACTTTCACATTTGTCTTCGTTACAGAACTTTATAATGCCTGATTGGAGGTTACATTATACAACTACTGAATAGACTGTGTGTTTGACCCTGTCGAAGACTGTTTGAGTGTATTAAATGTCCAAAAACACTATTTACAAAGTGCTCCTCTGTACTCTGTGTCAACTACTTTTATGTAGTGTAAATTATGGGATAGCTTACAGAACGGTTGCTATGCTGTATTTAACAGTGATCTGCAGTCTGTCTACAGGGGCAATAAAAATGCATGAAAGTTGGCTGGTGTACAAGTAACCCTTCCAGTTAATCAAGACCGAGAAAGGATTACAAATTATGTTCTGTCTGCCTAGATTTTAATCATTTATTTGTACACTATGTGGAAATTGATAACACACAGTTTCCAACAAATATAAGTATTATACAGAAGAGTTATATTGAAGCTGGAGAAACAGATTTGTCGCAATCCAGGATTTGTTCGCCACAATACCCCAAATAGATAGAGCAAAATTAGGGTTGGTTTCCATGTATAATATCATTCCACAAGTCTTAAGAAAACGAAAAAAAATGTATTGTAGAGACTTAAGCGATTCTCTAGTAAGGACATTACTCCTTTAAATGCAGTTAATGTGTTACGCGTACACAAAAGAAAACTGCAAATGCAGGAAATAAAGGTCAAAAGATGAAACTGAAATATATATCAAAAACAGTTGCCACAAAGGGAAGTTCTTCATACGACTGACGAATCAAGATGTCGGCTTATACTGTACATACAAATGGAAAGAAGCCATTTTATTGGAGTACTTGTAGAAATTAGAAATTAGTGCTCCGACGATGTTTACTATAGTGAAGGGTAACATAATCAGACTGGGGATGAGTTCAGGAGTAACCTAATTAAGTTAATAAGTATATACCTACCTACAGTATATAGTTTAAGTTTTAAAAATTTGGCACCCAGAACAAGTTTTCGTTGTTGTACAGTTGATATTTGGCTCTGTTGATTAATGAGTTTCTCGATCACTGAGTTTATTATTTCAAGCAGAGGAGTGTATGGCAATAAGTCATGACATAGAAATAGTTTGCTTCTTCGCATAACCATAGTGAGCCGTACCATGTCAATAGGTACCTCTTCCGCATGCCATCTTTGCCTCTAGCGTAGGGCGTGCCGTTCTCACTTAAGAAAGTTGCAGTGTGGGGAGTGAGTCGGACGGAGGCAGGCGGCGCAGCAGAAAGGGCTCTTCAGGCATGGCGTGTTGTGATTTGGGCCATGCAGTTTCTCTTCGGCATTCCGCTTGGGGCCGCGTGCCCTAGAATAAGTTGCATCCTGGCGGCTCCGGAGGACACCGGGCGGCCGAGGCTCTTCCTCCTACGGAAGTCCGTGGTTGCGGTGCCTTGGCTAAGAGAGAAGCGTGCCTTCTTAGAGGGACAGTGTGAGATTTGCAAAATGTTCCTTTCTATTGTCTTTCCCAGAGCGTCGCCGTCTGCTTGTGCTCCTTACCCGCCTTCATGGCTTTTAAACCTCTAAAAATACCGGCTCAATCTTCCTGTTTGCTTAAACACCGGTCGTCGATTCGTTGAGTGTAAGAAGCCTGCAAGTGTTTGTACCACCTGCTTAATAAGCCAGCGCAAATTCGTGATTTTCTGATTCTACACAGTGTTTTTACCTTCTTGTATATGATAGCTTTGTGGACTTTGATTTAAGTTATCCCAGTTATTACTGTTGAAAGGGTACAGTATCGCCCGACATTGAAAACAGGTATAACATTCTTCGTTATTCTTGTCAGAACAACATATTTTTTGTAATAATAACTCAGTTTCAATTAATACACCGAAGCCGGATACCAGTGTAGGAAAGAAGGACAATTTATTTATTTAATTGATCACATGTGCACTCCCACAAAATAAATCCCTATTTATTTAATTGATCACATGTGCACTCCCACAAAATAAATCCCTACATCCAATTTGGTGAGATCTGTGAAATGAGTGAATGTATGGTCGTCTGCTAACCACAGATAGTGAATGTGCAATATATGATCATCTTTGAGACGGTCCTTTGGTCACCTTTGGTGGAACCAAAGAGATGAAATTTACCAGAGCTTTGAGCACCTGAAATGTGGCTGACCAATACGGTAGCAAGGCACTCCCCCACTTCGGCAGAGGTGCGAGATGACCTGAAGAACAGCCATGTTTTCAGCACTCTGGCGCTGGATCTCGTGTTGGTAAGACCTGTCTTAGGTGTGCTCCGTAAAGACAAAAGAGTGGAGAGAATGGTGTGCATGTGGAATACTTAAGAGTAGTTTGGAATAATAATTTCTCTATTTCAGGAACTTTTGTGGGGAGAATTAAATGTCAGGCAGGTAATATTAAGGGGATCGTAGTAATCTTCAGAAGTGACCAACAGTCACAATGAAACCACGTGTAGCAATAAGTTGAAATACTTCCGAGTACTAAAGTTAAGCTGAATTACTGGCGTGTGTACTATAAGTTGGAAATATTTAAGAAATGGCGTGTGCAGGACTTGAAATTAGAGACGAGCACTTCCACGTGGTGAGTACTGTGTGAGTCTCAATCTGTGTATGAGACAAAGGATAAAGAGAAGTACTCGTCCATGGTATCAGTTGAGGACTCGCGTGTGTGACGAATATGTTCTTAATATTACTTTGCGTGTTATGTTTCCATGTGACGCTTGATTCAAACTATAATACTCTGAGAGTGAAGCAAGGTGAGTCAGCCTTCTATCCAGCAACGCCACTTGGCTTGCATTGCAGAGGAAGACGTGCATATATCCTCCAGAGTTCATAGTAGGAAAGAAAAGTTACGAAGTGGGGCAGTGTCGTGTGAAACTGGGATGAATACTAATTGAAGTGGGAAAGCTGAAAGTGATGTGATTATAACGTTGTGACTATTCCTTGTGTTGTATTCCATGTTGCCAGTGTGGTGTATTTCATGTAATTTAAGTATGTGTGGTTTGCATGGGAGAGTAGCAAGATAGGTTCAGAGACAGTGGGTTATGCATGTTCCTTTTTGTACCGCTCGGTCTGGAGGAAATTTTCCTGATGGTGTGTGTGAGAGTCGAAGTGTGAGATATAGCAAAAGATCCACCATCCTATCCAGAAAGTGCACTGTAGTGTTAGATAATTTTGAGATCATAAGATAGAGAATCACCAGTGTAAAGCCATGGCCACTGGGCGGAGTTTCTCATGTGTAATTGTTGTAGAAAATGTAGTGGTGTGTTTAGGTTATAGAATTTATCGGAATAAAAAAGATAGTGAAAAGAAAAAGATTGGTGGCCTTTCCCTTCGAATAGTATGTTGTCATGATATCCAGACTTTATAATGTGTGTGCCATTCATATTCAGTACGATGGCCACATCTTGATCAAAGCCGTTGGGTGAGAAAGAAAATGTGGTATTGCCAGTGCGTAGTGAACAGTCAGAGTTGTGTAAATTACTAATAGTCAGATGTGAGTTATCCGTTTACGTAATATTCAAACAGGAGAATAATTTGCAACTTAATTGTGAGTACTAGAGCTCATGTTCCACTCGATAAATAAGAATGAAACCACTCGCTTGGCAGACCACTCATCATGCAGGACTGACTGCTTGATGCCACAGTATGAGCAAGGCATGTGGGTGCCTCTCACTGTGAGTGGCTTTGATGCTTGCTAATTAAATTGTTAGTTCTGGAAGAAAGAGATTTATGCCAATATCTTGGTATTTTAGGTACTGTCTGCTAATATAATTCAAGTACGTTTGTGAACCGTGTGCATCTATTCAAGACTTGTTGATTTTCCGTCTCGCGACCAGTATGCATCCCTCAATAAAGTCTTCGAATGAAGTACTTGGGATACAGTTTAAATTCACGACATCCAGGAATACATAGCACTGTACGACAATATCGTTTATTTTTTAGGGACGTATTTGGGGCCTGAAGATGGCAGAGTGGAATGCCGAAATTGGTAGTCAAAATAATATAACATCTCAATTACACAGCTGCTGGCGAATTTAATTGATAATATATTGTGTTCAGTTCCATACAACAAGGTGAGCTGCCAAATTGTTTGTGACACAATTTCTTCTCGTTGTAGCTGTAGTTCTGTAGCATAGATACTCTGTTAAATTTCTACATCGTTCTTCTGTCACAAAGCTTGTACCAAAAAACATTCTGTGTCCTAATAATTACATGGTATGTCGTTATAGGAATTGAAACTCAATGGCAAGTGGTTAATTCTCAACGAACTAAAACAAATTTCTTTGCCTCTGTGATGTGTGTTGTTGAAAGTATTCGCTTCCATAAAAACTCATTTGTTGTCTTTGAACATAGATATTTTCATAAATATAGACAACATTTTTGGTTTCCTATGTTTTTATCAGTACAATGTGGGTCAATGTGACAGTGTTTTAAATTATTACTTGAATGGAATGTAAACACCGCAGCATGTGATAGTGAATGCGCACATTTATGAAATGTGATCATCTTTGAGACCTGTTGTTCTTTTAATTTATTGTATCGCGTGGTGAGATGTATTGTGCATGCGAATAGCTCATATCAGTATTTTGGGATGAGTGGTTTATATTCTAAGCACATTTTCGGGCTATTCTGAGGGTACTTGCCTTGTGAGTTTCCTGTAGAGTCCTTAGAAGCCTGTAACAGAAATTGTGAAACACCTTGTAGGACTACGGATTTCATTAACAGTCAAGTGAGTAAAAGGAAGAGTTGACCTAGAGGAGTGCCTACGAACATGTGATGTTTCCTGGTGGATTCTTGTCTAGTGTTTCATCCAAAATTTTATCAAGAGGAACCAAAATAAGGGTATATGAATCTATAATGAGACCAGTATTGCTACACTTATACAGAGAAGAGGTAATGGTTTCCGGAAATAAAATATTACCGAACGTATTTGGACCATTTTATGAGAGAGGAGAATGGCGAAGAAGAAAGAACAGGGAGTTCAGGAAGGTATATTATGAAACACACATATTGTTGCGGAAGCCAAGACAGGAAGGCTGACATGGACCGGGTATGTCTATAGAAAAGAGGGGATCTAGACTGACAGAAGTGTCAGAGGAGGAACCTGAAGGCAGAAGACCTTTAGGGAGACAGAAAATAAGATAGAGGGGCCAGGTGGCCAAAAGACTTCGGATACCTGGAGCAAGAGAAGTAGATGTCAAGGACAGAACGCTGTGGCGGAGGACACTTTACGATACCGACTGCGGTTTGTGGGGCTAGGAGAGTGAGAGTAAGAGTTATTACGTCAGTCTAGTGACAGATTTTAGAAGGAATGCGCACTACAGACCACCATAAGCAGTTTCTGGCAGTTTCCCCAGTTTCTGATGTAACAATTAAGTGGTGCATAATATGGTAAAGCTATTTGGATATATTGTTAATTCTTCAGCTAAGTAATTTCATTGTGAATAATTGCTATGTATTTCTAGAAATATTTATATAAATTTCGGACTATTAAACCACAGTTTGTCGATGGTGTACCATTTTCTACCCTGAAACAGAAGAAGATATTTTACCATGCAACGTGTGATACTTGCAAATGAACTACAATTCTAACGGTGTTGGAAATAGAAAATTGTGTTAGTTTCCAACAGTTTTATTTCAAAATGTATTTAACTTGTACCTGGTTTTGATATTACTTCGGCTCAATTTGATTTAAACGAGCTCCTCTTCCAAGCCGTGAAGGCCCAAAGGATGTCTACCAGCCGCCGTGTGATCCTCGGCCTTGCGGCTCATGCTTATGCAGTAAGGAGGGTCCTGTAGTCAGCACAACGCTCTGCTGGCCGTTTTGCAGACTTTCCAGACCGTGGAGCCGCCGCTAGTCAGTCAGGTAGCTCCTCAGTTGGCATCACGAGGCTGAGTGCACCCCGTAGCTGTCCTCCCACAAGGAAAAAATATCCGTTTCAATATTGGAAATCGAACGGGAGTCCTCTGCATGGCAGCCATCTACGCTGCTCACTCATCTAGATCTTGATTCCGTTTCACTTTCTGATAATTGTTGTATAGCACAGTAATAATGTAACTGATGTATGATTAAATACAGTATTGGCAAGATTTCCTCGATAGCAACGCTTTAAATTGAAGTAAAACACTCGATACAAGACAGTGTTGTACCTGGGAACATATTTCCATGTTTCAAAGAAGAAAAAAGAAAAAAACTTAATATTCCGGAGTAGTGGTTGTAATTTCAGAAAAAGACTACAACTCTTAAAAAGTGAATGCCGTAATTTGAAAATGGATTAAGAAAAATGTATTAAAACTTTAATACAGGGCTGACTGAAGGCGAAAGTTTGACAAGTCTACCAACGTATAACACTCTCCTCTACTGTTCATTTCAGGATGTTCGTTCAGCTTCGGCCAGTCTGAAAAAAAAAGCTTAGCTGCCCTGTCATATCCTATTTATTCACCTACGAGGGGAGTTCAATAAGTAATGAAACACATTTTTTTTCCGACAGGAGATCGGTTTTATTCAGGATTCCAATAAACACCACATTATTCCTCACTCTTCCGGCTACAAAACCCTATTTTTCAACATAATCTCCTCTCAATGCGACGGCCTTATGCCGCGTTTCTGGGACGGCCTGTGTGCCCGCATGGTAGCATTCTGCTGGTCGACGTCAGAGCTAACGTCTTGCTACATCAGCTCACTCCACATCATCCATGTACTATTTCCCGCGGAGTGCATCCCTCATTGCGCAAACAGATGGAAGCTCTTTAGAGTCTCCTCTTAGGCAGCGAGTAACCCAGCGGGCAAACACCTTTCAGTACCTCGACTGATTGCCAAGTGTGTCTGCACTACCAATAGAGAGCAGCACGATGTCGATAGTGATCCACCGACCGCTTAGAATGAGAGTGTCCGCACGTCCCGACAATGGAGGAGCTGTGCGCGACCGGGCGACACCTGTGAGATCAGACAGGTTTGTGCGACCTTGTTGCGATGATGACAGACGCCTCCCCCAACGACTCACCTTGCTTTTGTTCACTGCCAGGTCTCCGTAGACACTTCGGTGCTCTGGTTTTCAGCCTATAAGTCAGTGACAGCTCTGTTTTGGGAACGCACCACCGCTACAGACGCCATTTCGAAGGCTACGTATAGCGCCTCAACCAGTCAGAACTTCAAGAAACTGCAGCGGGAACATTCCACGATGTCCCACAACAAATGCCGGATTTATTCAGCTGAAACTGGCCACGAGAAAAGAAAAGTTGCGTTACTTATTGATTGCTTCTCGTGGTTCCATGTTAGTCCAAAAGGTGTACCCAACGGTAGCGAGAGCGAAGGAATCCTCACGGCGCTGACCTAACGAGTGGAATCCGCCGACAGAGTACGCGGCTTTGTGGGTCGGGGCGGGGCTGGCTACCTGTCGGGCGGCAGAACGGCGCTGGTTCGCCTCCTTTGAGGGCCACCGCCGGGCCTGCCGCCCGCGCAAGCAGGCAGTCAGGCTGTGGCGCGGCGCTGCGCTGCGCCGGATGCGAGCGAGGGGAAGCGGCCACTGACAGCTGTATCAATCAGAAACGTCGCCGACACTCTCAATCAATTTCCGCGCCGCTGTGCAAACTCCGGCTAAGTGCAGACGCCGCTGTTTACGACGCCACGCCGCGCCGCGCCGCGCCGCGCCACAGCCGTAGACGCCGCCGCTGCCTCTGGCGCCAGGCCCATCCCGCGGCGTCTTCGTTAGCCGCCCTGAAAGACCTGTCTGCGCCAAACACTGTGCGCGAGGGGAAAAATGTCAGCGCCCCGCAGCTCGCCGATAAATAACCTGAAATAGCGACCCGTGCGCATTCCGGCTTGTTCGTTTTTCTATTTTTTTTCCTCTCTCTCCCTCTGTCTCTCTCTCCCTCCCTCCCTCTTTCTCTCCCACCTCCACTCAACGTCTCGTACATCGCTTTCTGAGGAAATAAGTTTAGTGGAAAACTATTTTCTTCGGGAAGAGTTCGTTCCTGCCTCTGTCACCGAAGTTTCCCGCCATAGATGTTTGTCTTCAAAAGTTTCTGTAGATTACAGTGATAGCCTGCCAAACTCAGTTACATACACACTTAATATTTAACCTCGTCTCCACCGCATCTTCATCGAATATTGGTAATGGTTAGTATAGCAGTACTACGATTTGTACATCTATGGACCCGGCAAGATTTGTCGACCTGGAAAAAGCGATCGACAGTGTAAAAAACAGGTGTAAGCTATAGGGAAAGACGAGTCATATACAATATGTACAAGAACCAAGAGGGAACAATAAGATAACGAAGTGCTCGGATTAAGAAGGGTTTAAGACAGGGATGTAGTCTTTTGCCCCTGCTGTTCAGTCTGTACATCTGAGAAGCAATGATGGAAATAAAAGAAAGGTTTCAGGATTGGGATTAAAATTCAAGGTGAAAGTGTGTCAATGATAGGATTCGCTGATAATTATCAGTCATTCAGGATATTATAATATTGCTATCCTGAATGACAGTGAAGAAGACATACATGATCTGTTGAATGGAATGAACAGTCTAATGAGTGGAGAATATGGATTGAGAGTAAAATATCTCTCTAGATCTCAATGGTAAAACAACTAATGAGGTACCAACTAACAAAGGGGTACGACAAGGCTGCTGCATCTCTCCAACTCTGTTCACCATATACATTAATAAAATAATACATATTTGGAAATCAGAATTTCAGAAAGGCATCTACCAAGATAGGAACATTCTTTTAAATAATTTACTATATGCCGATGATGCACTGATCCTAGCAGATAAGGAAGATGACTTTCAGAAAAGAATCTACTTGCTGTAACAAATAAGTGCAAAATTTAGCATGGAAATTTCAAAAGAAAATACTAAGACAATGGCCTTCATGGGGAAAGAAGCAATCAGAACCGAAATAGTGATAGATCAGAAGATTTTAGAGCAAGTAAACCATTTCAGTTATCTCGGATGTGAAATGACATATGACAACTGCATAGATATTGAAATTAAACTTAATAAATTCAGTCGGATATATGGAACAATCAACAGGAACCTAAAAAACAAAATCAGGAAAGGCACTCAAATTAAATTTCACAAAACTCTTTCAGTGCCCACACTGATCTATGGAAGTGAGACATGGGTGATTACAAAGAAGCAAGAAAGCCGGATTCAGGCACAAGAAATGAAATTCCTTAGAGGTGTTAAAGGTTGCTCAAGAGAAGACAGGCTAAGAAATCAAGATATTAGAGAAGACGTGCAAATCTTTAGCCTTAAAGATAAAATTCGAGATTACAGAAGAAAATGGAATGAACATCTACAAAGAATGGAGAGTGAGAGACTTCCCTTAGGCAAGAAATTATAAGTGCCACGGGAGAAGAGACAGAAGAAGACAGCGACAGAGATGGGTGGCGTAACAGGTAATTCCTGCCTAATACCTGAAGAGAAGATGAAGATGACGAAGATGAGTAAACCGAAGAAACACGAAAGTAGTGAGAAGTAGTAGAAATGAGAACAGCGAAAAACTTAACATCATAACTGGTGATCACGAAGTAGATGAAGTTAAGGAATTCTGCTACTGATGCATCAAAGCAGCGCATGACGGATGGAACAAGGAGGACATAAAAAACAGACTAGCACTGGCAAAGGGGCATTCCTGGCCATGAGAAGTCTGCTAGCATCAAACATAGCGTTGAGGAAGAAATTTCAGAGAACGTACGTTTGGAGCACAGCACTGTATGGCAGTGAGATATGAACTGCGGGAAAAGCGGAACAAAAGATGATACAAGCATAAGAGATTTAATGCTACAGAAGAATTTGAGGATTAAGTGGAGTGATAAGGTAAGGCATGAGTGGGTTCTCCACAGAATCGAGGAGGAAATGAGTATAGGGAAGACACAGAGAAGATGAAGGAACAGGATGACAGGACACCTGTTAAGGCGTCAGGGAATAACTTCCATGGTACTAAAGGCAATTGCAGAGGGTAAAAAGTGTAGGGGAAGACAGAGAGTGGGATACATCCAGCGTATAATTGAGGAAGTAGTTTGCAAGTGTTACTCTGACATGAAGAGAATGAAAAGTTGTCACAGGAAAGGAATTAGTGGCGGGCCACAAGAAAGCAGTCAGAAGATTGACGACTCAAAAGAAATTCAGAGGACTCTGTCTGGAAGGTGTTTGTGTATGATTTTTAGTTCTTTTACGTGACTGATACTCTTGTAGAACAGATACACTTCTTAAGGTCACCACAATGCGAGGAGTGGGAACGACAGCCGAATTGTCCAGCTTTCCCAATAAAATATAGTCTGCATTACCGATGTTAGGTTCAGATTGTAAGCAAATTGACGCATCGGTTGATATATGTTACGGGTCACTCGAAATAGTATTTCGAATCCATGAAATCAATCCTTAATTAAATAGCATCAAACTAATTACCCTCAGCATTTAGAAATCGCCGTAGATTTGCCTAATCAGAGGACAGTTGTCTCGTAGGGGCGGATGAATTTTTCGAGCCTTGGTTTAATTATTCATAATAATTCTCGAGCCGCTTCTTTCAATTTCTTGCCACTGTTTCCTCGCGGCGCAAGGACGCTAGTTCTCCTCGTCCTTTCGTAGAATTGCCACCACTTCAGGTACTCCAGGAACTCCAACCTTCCTGGTGGAACAAACCCTAACTTTCAAGCTATTTAGGTTGGCTAGCGGCGCCTCCTTTTGGCGGCGGACCCATACAAAACTGACGCGAGAGGCCCTCTCGTTCTCAGTAGCTTAAGTTTATTCTTTGAAATCGGTTCGTCATCTTCAATAGCGCCAGTGCTGCCGCCATTTATACGTCCTTGTTCATGCTTACTGTTCTTAGAAGCAGCCGTGGATCAAATTACTCGGTTTAGTGCTGTTTCGCATTCACTGTAACGCATCCGTCGTTATTTAGGAAGCGAATTTGTAGAAATACAAGGCTATACATCTTAAATGGCGGGCACCACATTAACCAATCTCCCACGTCCTCTCTTTCTGATCAGGGGTTGGACGATTTATCCAAACGCTCTTTTATGTTGTAATTACTTGCTTCTTTTATCTTGCCCTGCAGCAAGACATTCAGACTAAGTTGATCAACTGTGTATGGGTAAGTTGTAATGCGTGTAAGTCGTAATTGACGCGTAGCAAACTATCTCGCATTTTTTTCTGCAAAGAATATGTGCAAGGTTTTTCCACATTTGTCAAATGGTTCAAATGGCTCTGAGCACTATGGGACTTAACATCTGAGGTCATCAGTCCCCTAGAACTTAGAACTACTTAAACCTAACTAACTTAAGGACATCACACACATCCATGCCCGAGGCAGGATTCGAACCTGCGACCGTAGCAGTCGCGCGGTCCGGACTGAAGCGCCTAGAACCGCTCGGCCACCACGACCGGCCCAGATTTGTCAGACTTATCGTTTGTAGAATACATCTGTAGCCTCCTTGAACTATTTCCTTTAGCAATCACAGACCACGACTAGACGACATGTTGTCCAATGCTGGTCGTGGTGGAGACAGCACTAAATTAGCAAGTAATCCTAATTGCACCTGTTACTTGGGAACCAGAGGTCAAGCACACAATCAGTATCGCCACGTTCTTTTACAGAATACAGCGGCATGTACACTCTCTTCTATTTTCATGATATTGTAACTCTCTTTCCATGTCGGCATGGTAACTATAGTCATACTTAATAATGTGCATCACGGATATAAAATATTCTAAAATGGGAGAACTCATTGCAGTATTTTCAACTCATAGTAGGAAACATTAGTGTTAATGAATGGGTCATGCGTGGAGGTGTGCTCTGGAAGCCTAATGGTTAAGGAACGTGCTTGCGAAAAGGAAAGAAACAGGTGTTCAGCTCCTGGTCTGGCATGAATTTCATTTGTCATGAAATTCAAAAATCATAACAATAATACTGTTGTAACCGAGAAAAAAATAACAGACCAATTGTGAAAACTACTTGAAGTCAAATTAAGCGTATAGAATTTACAAACGATACAGCGTAACACAGTTGCTTGAGCACGGGACGAATCTCTTCAGTAGAGCACAAATAAGACGCGGCTTTTATGTAGTAACAAAATATAATAGTACAGGACGGAAGGAACTTGATGCGGAACGTCGAACCCAAACACAGACTGATGAGAAATAACATTATGACCACCTACGTAAGTTTGTAGTTTCACATTTGCAGCGCAAAACAGTAGCGGTTATGCGTGACATGGATCCGACAAGTCCCTGCTGTTTCGAATGATACGTGGTGCCCGGTCTTCACTCACAGGTCACGTAATTCCCGTGTGTTAGGAGCCGGTTGTCTTTGGACGCGGAACTGGCGCCTGATAGCGTCACTCGTGTGTTCCATCGGGTTCAGATCAGGCGAATTTTGTGGCCAAGACATAAGCTCTCTGTTGAAAGATGCCATCGCCGTCGGCAATCATGTATGAAGGGTTGCGTGTCGACCGCAGTAATGTTCTCGTAGTCCGCAGCTGTCATTGCGCCATCGATTACCATCACAAGTCCCACAGATGCTCAGGTGAACTTAGCCCACAGCATAATATTGCCTTCACCGACCCGTGTCCGTGGTGCTGTGCATGTTTCGAGCAGCCGTTCGCCTGGATAGAGTATCTACATCTACATACATACTCCGCAATCCACCATACGGTGCGTGGCGGAGGGTACCTCGTACCACAACTAGCATCTCTCCCTGTTCCACTCCTAAACAGAACGAGGGAAAAATGACTGCCTATATGCCTCTGTATGAGCCCTAATCTCTCTTATCTTATCTTTGTGGTCTTTCCGCGAAATATAAGTTGGCGGCAGTAAAATTGTACTGCAGTCAGCCTCAAATGCTGGTTCTCTAAATTTCCTCAGCAGCGATTCACGGAAAGAACGCCTCCTTTCCTCCAGAGACTCACACCCGAGTTCCTGAAGCATTTCCGTAACACTCGCGTGATGATCAAACCTACCAGTAACAAATCTAGCAGCCCGCCTCTGAATTGCTTCTATGTCCTCCCTCAATCTGACCTGATAGGGATCCCAAACGTCGAGCAGTACTCAACAATAGGTCACACCTGCGTTCTATAAGCTGTCTCCTATACAGATGAACCACATCTTCCCAAAATTCTATCAATGAACCGAAGACGACCATCCGCCTTCCCCACAACTGCCATTACATACTTGTCCCACTTCATATCGCTCTGCAATGTTACGCCCGGATATTTAATCGACGTGACTGTGTCAAGCGCTACACTACTAACGGAGTATTCAAACATTACGGGATTATTTTTCCTATTCATATACATTAATTTACATTTATCTACATTTAGAGTTAGCAGCCGCACATTGCTATCCATCCTATCCGAAAACGACCGTCGACGTGGTGTCACAAAAAAGTGACTCATCCGACTGGGCGACGCATGTGCATTGATCCTTGGTCGCTGTGGCCGACCAGTTCCAAGCACTTCAGTCCGGAACCGCACGCCACTGCTACGGTCGCAGGTTGAATCCTGCCTCGGGTATGGATGAGTGTGATGTCCTTAGGTTAGTTAGGTTTAAGTAGATCTAAGTCTAGGGGACTGATGACCTCAGATGTCAAGTCCCATAGTGCTTAGAGCCATTTTTTGGATTCTCGATGTCCCCGTGGTAAATGCAATCCTAATTGCCGACGTCACTGGGTGTACAAGTGAACACGTACGGGACGTTTGCTGCGGGACTCCACGTTCAGCAATGTGCCTTGAACGACGACCTCCACAACACTTGTGACTGTACTAGCATCTGTCATCAGATCTCCCATACCACTCGACAGCTCACGCCTTGCTTCTGAACTACATTATTTCGAAATGTTTGAAAATTTCTTCGCGTAACATTCAAAAAATCTGTGAATACAATATAAAGTATAGTTAACTACTTTTGTATGAGCAACGCTGAACGCTAAAAAATGTTTAGTTTATGTGGAAATAAGTATTTAATTAAATAGACAAGCTGTTTAGCTCAGAATTAGAATGACACATGAATAAGCGAACGGCGAAGTTTACTAATACTAGAGGAAAAGTGAAAGATCTCTGATGCTAAGAATGGAAAGTTATAGGAGACGGTCTAAGCAACATCAGGAGATTAGTGTGATCGAGGAAAACTTTAAGACGGTGAAGTGAGGTCTACAGGCAGGAAATATTGATCTGGAGTTGATGCTGTTGTAAGTCTACTTACGTCAGAGCGCAGAGTCGCTAGCCCACTTTTTGTTAGTCCACCCTTTCTTATTCCAATCTGATAGCAGCACCGTCGTAGAACAGATACAGCAACGAACTAGGGTCTTTAGTTAGAACTGTGTACAAAAATTTATAGTCAAATTTACAACGGTATTTGTCTATCAGTGCAATTCATAATAATGACGGCCCCTCCCGCCGGAGGTTCGAGTCCTCCCTCGGGCATGGGTGTGTGTGTTGGTCTAAGAATAAGTTAGATTAAGTTAGTTTAAGTAGTGTGTAAGTCTAGGGACAGATGACCTAAGCAGTTCGGTCCCTCAGGAATTCACATATATTTTAACATTTTGAACGTAATAATGAACAGTTATCATTGTGTTCTGCGAAAGTACTAAACGTATAACGTCCCTCATGTGGACATGGATTTGTAATCAAGTTAAGTGGTTCAAATGGCTCTGAGCACTATGAGACTTAACTTCTGAGGTCATCAGTCGCCTAGAACTTAGAACTAATTAAACCTAACTAACCTAAGAACATCACACACATCCATGCCCGACGCAGGATTCGAACCTGCGACCGTAGCGGTCACTCGGATCCAGACTGCAGACTGTAGCACCTAGAACCGCTCGGTCACTCCGGCCGGCAGTCATGTTAAGTATTGTGTGTAGATGAACTAATATTCTGTATGTGCTATAGCATCCGGTCGACCTCCTTGAGAAGTTACACCTATTGAACTGTTGTCTGCACATGCTACGGCATGTATAAAAGTTATAGCTATAAATTGTTTTGAAGAGTTTGTATCGTCTCAGATGAGTGTCAGCAGCCATTGTCCATACTTAGGAACTATACAAGACGGTCGGTAGTATTTTGTCGCACCGGATTGTCAGTTTCACGTCGTCTGATAGTGTGTAACTCTTAAGAATAAACCTTCTCGGCTGCGCTGGTTCTTTGCGATATCTTGTCTGTAATACGTCCAAGGTATTTGGCTCAGTTCTACCAAGCATGTGCCACCAATTGTAATTTGGCGGTTGGGGAACTCGAACTTGGTAATGAATAGAACTGCGTGGCTATTGTTAGGAATCATCTTAACCTTACAAACAATGTACAACTGGGTGATCTCTGTCTACCTCTGGTGGACTGGCAGTTTTATCTCATGCTGCTGCACTTTGATTGGTCCACGCGATTCTCCTCTAGGATTAGGGCCCCTGGCGTAAACGCTGCCATTGATGAGACTGGAAACATCTGTGTTCACGCCCTAGTCGATCTACCACCGTGACTGCCAATGCGGATATCTTAGCTGACATCGTATGCGAACTTGAACTAAACAACTGTCTGAGTCAACGTCGGGTGCTAACGCGGGGATATCCTCGCTGGTTGGTTCAAATGGCTCTGAGCACTATGGGACTCAACTGCTGAGGTCATTAGTCCCCTAGAACTTAGAACTAGTTAAACCTAACTAACCTAAGGACATCACAATCATCCATGCCCGAGACAGGATTCGAACCTGCGACCGTAGCGGTCTTGCGGTTCCAGACTGCAGCGCCTTTAACCGCACGGCCACTTCGGCCGGCTATCCTCGCTGGTGTCAATACCATCCCGCATCCTTACCGGTATTATTCCCCAGCTTTGACGAATACTGGAAATAGGACTGAGGTCACATCCAGTGGTTAGACAGGTGTTGCAGAATTCGGGACTGATGGTACCAGGAACACCTGTGCTTAAATCATAGTTGACCTGTCAGCATGTTTGCCAATTTCGATATATTCGTGGCATCGTATGTGAAACTGAACTATGCACCTGTCTGAGTCAACGTTGAATGCTTTCATGAGGATGTCCTCACTGGTGTCACTTCCAACTCCACGTTCTTACCAGTATTATTCCCCGGCTCTGTTAAATACTGGAAATGGGGTGAAAGGCAGTCACGTTATCAAGGTATGCCGATAGAGGGAGTGGTAGGACTGGGTTGAGTTGTGAGTGGTTCTTGATCCTTGTTAAAATAATTTTTATTTTGAAACTTTCTTGCAGGTTAAAACTGTGTGTCAGACTGAGACTTGAACTCAGGACCTTTGCCTTTCGCGTGCAAGTGCTCTATGATCTGAACTACCCAAGCACGCCTCACCACCCCGCCTCACAGCTTCAGTTCAGCCAGTACTTCGTCTCCTACCTTCCAAACTATACAGAAGCTCTTCTGCCAAGCTTGCAGAACTAGCATTCCTGGAAGAAAGGATATTGCGAAGACATGGCTTTGCTACAATCTGGGTGATATTTCAAGAATGGCTAAGCCATGTCTCCGCAGTATCCTTTCTTCCAGGAGTGCTAGTTCTACAAGATTCGCAGAAGAGCTTGTGTGAAGTTTGGCAGGTAGGAGACGAGGTACTGGTGGAGTTGAAGCTTGGGTAGCTCAGATGGTAGAGCACTTGCCCGCAAAAGGCAATGGTCCCTAGTTCGAGTCTCGGTCCGGCGCACTGTTTTAATCTGCCAGGAAGTCTCATATCAGCGCACACTCCGGTGCAGAGTGAAAATCTTATTCTGGAATTTCTATTTTATTGAAATAAGTTCTGAATATTTTCTGATGAAAAATTCCGAATTTAAAAGTTTAAAAGACAGTTACTTTTTCCAGACCAAAACTGTTACAGTGTGAGCAAACAAATCAGCTTCGAAGCTACTCAACAAGAGGAATTTACTTAAAACCAAACTGCTCACGTAACAGTAGAAATTCCACTACAGTGAAAACACATAAGTATCAATGCTGCTTCGTAATAAACAATTAATTTAAAATACATAAGGTACGCCAAAAACCATTACGCAAGGATCAAATTCTACTTCAAATCCTTAAGAGAATTTTTATAACAAAAGTACAATCCAAATAAGCGTCACTTGGAACGTGGCAGTTAAATAACGAGCGGGTTGGTGAGACAGAACATACCGAAAAATCAAAGGACATCAAATCAAGTGACATCTTAAAAACTTAGGGAATCGAGAACAGACAGTTATGAAGCACAGCTGAAGGCCTTATCAAAGGTGCCTTCAGTACCGGGCGGGAGGGTCTGCGTGCTCCAGCGACGTTGAGTGCTATGCCGGCGGTAGTGTAGCTACTGGTAGGGTCACTCAAGCCGCACAGGCCTCAACGGAGGAGCCAGACGAAATGTGTCGCACCTACGGAAGGGGGGTCTCTACAGGCGTGGTGAAGCCAACCTTCTTAGGAGAGTAAGCCCTGATATCAAATCCTGATCCTCCAAGTTGGGGGTTGTGTCAATGGGCCAGCACCCCATTATCCACAACAAACTTCCACAAGCTCGAGAATCTAAAGCGGAGCCTCAGAAATCGGATAGAAACTCTTTACGACAATTATTGGCAAGGAAAAGGACTATGAGAGTTGGTACATGGAACGTTCAAAGCCTGACAAATAAACATACCGAAATCGAGAATGAAATTAGTCGACTGAAGGTTGACATAATTATTCTGTCAGAAACAAAAAAGAAGGGGGAAGGGAATGAGAAATTTGGAAATTTCATCCATTTTTGGTATGGAATTGATAAACATAAACGAGCAAAAGCAGGCGTTTCCATTCTAACTAACAAAGCTCTGAGCGCTTACATCAAGGACTATACATTTATATTCGAAAGAATTGTCACTATTACCATCACATTACATGGCATTAAAACAGTTATAATAGGGATGTATGCCCGAAACGACGATGCGACAGAGCAAAGCAAAGACCATTTTTACAAGAAACCATGTCAAAAAGCCCCAAGAAGTAATAATAGCAGGAGATTTTAATGCGAGGGTTGGCTCACAAGTAAATGATGCAGTAGTAGGAAGATATGGAGAAAATGCCATTAATAGTTCTGGAGAAAATTTTGTAGAATTCTGTAACCAATATGACTTGAAAATAACATACACTATTCACATAAAGATATCCACAGCTCTACATGGGAGAGACCACCATCACAGCAGAAATCAATAATTGATTACATCATTACCAAGCAGCAGCCAAAAATGTTGGTTCAAGACTCTAGAGTTATGCGGGGAGCCAGTTATGGGTCTGATCACTACTTAGTTTTAGCAAAGTTGACAAACTCATCTGGGAGAAAACCATCAACAACTGGACAAGGGGCTGACCACAGCAGTCATGAGAAATTAGAGCAGGCAAGATATAAGCTCTTTCTCCTGAAGCTGTTCAGCATCAAGAATTTATTTCAATGTAGATTAGAAAATGATCTAAAACGATTTCAGAAGATGACAATGTTGAAGTAGAATATGAAAATATTAAAAAAACCACTTACAAAATTTTCTATGGAGACTAGGGACTGAGAGTAAGAGTCTAGGTAAACGGGATCCTCCATGGATCTCTGATGACCTGAAGATGATGATTAGGGAAAAGAAAAATCTCTACAAAAAATGATTATCAACTAAATCACTACAGGGCAGGCAAAACTATCAGACAACAAATTACGAATTAAGAAACAAAATTAAATTAGAAAAGAACAAGATGTTGGAAAAGGAATGTATTGGAATTGAGAGTCTAATAGGTAGATCAGAAAGAACAGACGTGTGGAGTACAATTACCAGTATGAAGAAAACACAAGTAAACAAATCACTAGACAACCTAATTCCCTTAAAGGAATGGAAAAAGGTTTACGCAGACCTTTTAACTGAAGATAGGCTCTATTACACGCAAGGGAATGGAGAGGAGATGGAAGTAACCAATCGAAATATAAACATTACAATAGAGGAAGTGACTTGTGGGTTAATTAAAATGAAGAATGGCCGATCACCTGGTCCAGGAAACATTCCTGTTGAATTATTGAAGGCTGGAGGAAGATATCTGAAGAAACGAATAATCTGCCTGATGAACAACTGTTGTAAGAGAATTGAAATTTCCTCAGAATGGAAAAAAGTCATATATGGTTTCTATTTTCAAGAAAGGGAATAGAAAAGACACAAACTGCTATAGAGACTTTAGTGTCAACTGTACAATGATCCGCTTATTTGGCAAGATAATGTTTGAAAAAATTAGACAAAAATGTTGGCCACCATATTGGGGAAGACCAGAGTGGATTTACGCAGAACAGATCATGTACAGATAACATACTAATTTTACAAGAACTAATGGAGAAATTTATAGCAGATTTAGCAAAAGCTTACGATACAGTTCCTAGATTTAAGCTGTGGGAAGGCTATGAAAGATATAGGTATGGATGATCACGTTGTACAAGTTATTATTGAAATATACAGGGATAATGTGGTACAGATTAAACGAGATTCAAAGTTATCAGAACCCATTAATGTGTCTTTATCTCGCTGAATGCACTCAGTACCCACAGCAACTACCCTTGCGGAGTGGCCACGCATTTGAGGCGCCACGTCAAGGATTGCGCGGCCCCTTCCGCCGGAGGTACGAGTCATCCCTCGGGCAAGGGTGTGTGTGTTGTTCTTAGCATAAGTTAGTTTATGTTAGTTTAGCCGTCCAGGGTGGCCGAGCGGTTCTAGGCGCTACAGTCTGGAAGCTCGCGACCCCTACGGTCGCAGGTTCGAATCATGCCTCGGGCATGGATGTGTGTGATGTCCTTAGGTTCTGATGACCTCAGAAGTTAAGTTCCATAGTGCTCAGAGCCATTTTTATGTCAGTTTAGTGTGTAAGTCTAGGGACCGATGACCTCAACAGTTTCGTACCTTAGGAATTCACAGACATTTTAACATTTTCAACACACAGCAGCGCACACCGCTTCATAACACCTGCAGACCTCCAACACAAGACAACAGCCCTGTCTAGTAACACATTCACATAGGCAATCCCGCTGTCTCCAGATTCTGCTTCGGTCATAGGCAGCCAGATACCCTTGAAGCAAACTGCGCCCGGTCTCGCCATATCGCAAGTCTTCGGTCAGCACCCTCTTCCTTGTTGTTGCCGTCCACAACGGCAGCCACGGCGTGCCGTTAAATCCAATAGCTGCTTTCATTACTGAGGTCTGGCCCTGATATATACTCGCTCGCCGTTCAACACCAGACTCCTCGAACAGCCAGCTGTTCTCAGAAGGTTCGCTCGATGGCCCCTGCGTCGCGATGCACGCGATGCAGCTCCACCACCGAGCTGCTCAACCATGTATGCCGTGCAATGGCGCGGGTTTTATCGTGTGGCGGCTGTGTGACGTCTTTTGATGGCACAGATTGAGGTCAGACGACCAAGGGGACGACAAAAACATTTTGATATCCGTGAAGTGTT
Source organism: Schistocerca piceifrons (assembly GCF_021461385.2). Classification (NCBI taxonomy): domain Eukaryota; kingdom Metazoa; phylum Arthropoda; class Insecta; order Orthoptera; family Acrididae; genus Schistocerca; species Schistocerca piceifrons. Next base: position 269,774,988 of record NC_060144.1, on the reverse strand, counting down.
GCTTGCGTAATCCTGGTACAAGGCCAGTCGCTGTGGCCGAGCGGTTCTAGGCGCTTCAGTCTGGAACCGCGTGACCACTACGGTCGCAGGTTCGAATCCTGCCTCGGGTGTGGATGTGTGTGATGTCCTTAGGTTAGTTAGGTTTAAGTATTTCTAAGTTCTAGGGGACTGATGACCTCAGATGTTAGGTCTCAGAGCCATTTGAACCTGGTACAAGTCGGGACCGGTGGGGAGGGGTATTCTCTTCCTGCAGATACGGATCAACTACAGGCGGCCGTAGACGAACAAACGATAAAGCATGATCGGAAAATTTCAACTATTTTCACCAGTGAGAGACGATACAGACGTGTCAGAAATTCATTTCACCTCCTATAAAGATTCTCTACAAAAACAATACCTCCCCCACCAGATTCAATGATACCTTGATAACTAATAGGATGCATTGTCTTCTATTGCTTTCGAAGTCCTCTTGCGTTGTCGTGGTCATGCTCTAGCGTGTACATGCAAATTTCCGTTCCTTGAGGTGAACAAAATTACGCTTACGACTACTCCGCAGCGAGGTGATGGTTGTTAACCGTATATCTGCTCAATGCGTGTTGTGATGGTCCAACATCCAAAGCACAACATGTTTCCTCTGTCAGTCTGGCGACGTCACGACGCCTTTAGATCATACGAAGTGGTCTGGCATGGCAGATGATGGTGTGAGGTGGTGGGTGACCAATTCAGCATATCCTAGTATGATACAGCTACTGTCCCCAGTGACTTACAGTGAAAGACAACTCCTCATAACATTAAAGAATTAAAAGAAAATCAAGAGCGCCTAATGGACGAATGCTTACCTAGTGAAATTAACAGGGGTGGCCCAATTACACATGGAAGTGTGGGTATAGCACCTTACACAGACATTATCATAAGGGATCCGTCAAACTACAGAAAGAGACTGAGGGTTACTTAACGATATGATTTATTGCTAAAAGACACTAAAAATGTTTTATGCACTGAATCAAGAATACTATCAATTATTAAACGAACAAGGGATTGAAAACCTGTACTAAAACCTTGATTCTTGATCCTTGATGGAGTGAAAAATGAAGAGGTACTGAGAATATTGGGAGAGTGGGAGAGCAAACGCCACGCGGGATTAGCCGAGCGGTCTTGGGCGCTGCAGTCATGGACTGTGCGGCTGGTCCCGGCGGAGGTTCGAGTCCTCCCTCGGGCATGGGTGTGTGTGTTTGTCCTGAGGATAATTTAGGTTAAGTAGTGTGTAAGCTTAGTGACTGATGACCTTAGCAGTTAAGTCCCATAAGATTTCACACACATCTGAACATTTTTTGGAGAGCAAACACAGTTACTGGATTTAATAACAAGGAGGAAACGAAACTAGATAATATATTAAGAATGAAGGAAAGGCTTATGAAAACAATGGTAGAAGGATACATGGAAGGAAAGAGGAGGCAAGGGAGGAAGAGATTTCAGATCATGAATAATGTCGTGGACAGCAGCACATGCACTGGCATTAAGAAGGAAGCATTTGATCTCATGAAATACAGACGCAAAGAACCAGCTAATACAGCAGAAAACTGATGATGATGATGGTAGTATTGGCTAAAATTTTGGCACAGTTGGCTGAATATATGATATAAATGGTAAAAAAATTGAGTGGAAAATACAACCAGCGATTATGGAAAAAATTAATGAGTTAAAGGAAGGTCCCGGAAAAGCATGAACAAACAAAATCTCGCCTAAGCATATGTCGGGCGCCGCTAGATGATTGTGAAAAATAGATCTGCAAAACGAAGACCTCATGCAGTATAAGTGCCTTAACACTCGCCTCATCTTACCACTCCAATCATGTACGAGAGCAGGAGATGGCTGTAGAAGTGGCTGAGTATTATAATTTCAGCCAAGACATCTGAGTTTTGTGTTCCCTTGACAAGTGTTCTTTATGGGACTCGAAGGAGAAGTGTCTCCACTTTCTCTCCTCAATAAAACCTGACTGGTTCTGCCGCGGTTGGACTCTGAGCCGATCTTGTGAGTTCCAATAAACGATAACTTAATAGATATTCTATCATTATACTTACTCTTACAGATTTGCCATGGTTAACCAGTGACATATATCTGTCCCTTGGTGTGTAACAGATTTATTGTTATAGTTACTGGTAACGCATATACATACACACATGCGGGAATCCTACATAGCTAACAAAAGAATTTCTGTGAGCCAGTCACAGAATTCCTTACTGAATTTTGAACAAACATTCGAGCTGGCCTCCTCTAGGAATAAAAGCTGGTCCCGTGCTCATAGTGCCATGTTCTCTCCCGTCATTCAGATCTCTATCGTTGCTTCAATGGATTCTCTCACTTCATGCAAGGAAGCTTTATGACAGGCTAGCCACCATCGCTCTTCGCCACTGCTTCCCTGTCAGCAGGGGGCTCTTCCCTGCCTTTATCTGCATGAGACCCGGGCTTTCAGTGAAAACATCTTCACAACCCATGTGGTTGGATATGCGTATTGGATTATTTAACAGGTTACATGATAGTTTTTGGATAAGACTACCATATAAGATTGGCACCTAAATACTGACCATGTTGCAATTGAGGGCACCATCATATTGCGAGAGCCACCTGCCTGGGCTTTGGTGTCTAGTGAACGCCTCAAGGTTTTGCTGCAGTATCTTGGAATTGCCATCTTGTGCTGCCATGTCATATCTCGGTGTCTGTAAGATGTCTATGGTGACATCCCAGTTGCAAGCTCTATCGTCGTTAGGTCAAGACAAAAATTGCACATTCTGACACAACGTGTTAAAAGTTGGAGTAAAACTATCTTCTTACAACAGGAATGGAATTAAAATTCCCTACACATTATCTTAGAATAAAAAGAGGTAGGAATTAATAATTTTAGAAAATAATAGTCCCTAGAACCCACCGAGCCGGCCGAAGTGGCCGCGCGGTTCTGGCGCTGCAGTCTGGACCCGCGAGACCGCTACGGTCGCAGGTTCGAATCTTGCCTCGGGCATGGATGTGTGTGATGTCCTTAGGTTAGTTAGGTTTAACTAGTTCTAAGTTCTAGGGGACTAATGACCTCAGCAGTTGAGTCCCATAGTGGTCAGAGCCATTTTTGAACCAACCCACCGAATATTACACTCAATTAGACTGGAACTATTATTCACTGTTCATGGTCGACTGACATGGCTATGTTCCCCAGCTCCAATGATCTTGTTCTTGGCTATGTAGTACTGGTACTGCACCGAGACACGCCACTACCACACCGCCTCTGTGCCCATGCTGGTAAGGCGCCAAGATGGCGATTCACAGATATAGGTAGAACAAACATACCTCCTGGAAGCTGTCGCCAAGCCTGTCTTCAGGGCCTATAGTGCACTGTTGACAGTCAGCGTGGGGACTGGAGGAATGTGATGTCGGTTGAAGCTAGGGGCTTAGCCTGTGCGTAGAAGTGGGCAGTGAGTGGTTTGATTTAAATGGCTCTGAGCACTATGGAACTTAACTTCTGAGGTCATCAGTCCCCTAGAACTTAGAACTACTTAAACCTAACTAACCTAAGGGCATCACACACATCCATGCCCGAGGCAGGATTCGAACCTGCGACTGTAGCGGTCGCGCGGTTCCAGACTGGCAGTGAGTGCTGAGGAGATGTTGGAGAGACACCGAGGAAAGCAGTTCTGCAGGAAGCCAAATCCAAGAGCCTCACCAGATGGTCACAGTTAGCACACTTGGCTCTGGCGTGTAGACAACAAGGTGTTGGAGCAAGCGCTGTTTCCTCAGCTCAAGAAACAGCTTCAGAATATTGCAAGGAGCACAGTGCGGGTGCTTTTGAATTAATGTTGGTATCCTTGTGCTCTTGTGGTCGAGTTGACTCACAATATTACAGGCAAGGGCGCATTAAGTGAAGTCAGTTGGAGCTCACTTTTGACGGAAGTTGTGAGCATTGAGTTGTGGCTTATCGCTATTCCACGAAGGGTTATGCTAAATAAATATTGTGTACTGCATGCAGGATGTGCTAAAGTAAATGCTGTGTCATAAAAGAAGCCGGTTCATATCAGTATGTACAGTGTGTGCAATCATGCACAAGTTGAATGTAATTTAAAATCTTGTTACAATTCTGGATCTGTTCTTTACTCTGTGGTTTCTATGTTGGTTCATAATACATCTTGTTATTGAACCTGTGGTACATTCATGTGTAATGTGTATTGTGATAGTTTCTTATATGAATGAGTTATTCATATGTGTAGCTACTGTACTGATCACTTAGATGTAGGCTTGCATATATTTGTAGTATACTGATATTTCGTGCCTTGGTGACTGGGCACAGCTAGCAGCAGCCAGGCAAGAAGTACCTAGTAACGATTTTACTCTATTACAGGTTAGTGAATATGTTTTGGTATAGTAACTTACTATTGTCTTAACTATTGAAGGCCAAAGGCCCTATATTGTAAAGTGGTACTTCGATATTTTGGTTGCCTGTGTGGGGACAGACTGAGCTGTTTTGTATTAATTATTGTTGTTGATGTTATTTCAAGAAGGTATTTTGTGTTGTTCAAGGCCGGTCCAAGTTTATTCAAGACTCAAGGAATCTTTTGTTAATATTAGTGTTTTCTATTTTATTAAATCAATCTTTTCATGGTAAATAAAGCGATAGTTAAAATTTTGAGACCCATATTTACAGAAACTCCATACTGGGCCCTCCCTCTCCACGTCATCTAAAATCCAGGCTACAGAACAAAAAAAAAAAAAGGTATCCATGTTCCCTCCTACGGCAAGTTCCCACATTGGCTTTGGAATACTATCATGCGACGAGTTCTGAGACACAAAAAAATTCTGGTCAACACGCGTAACTTCGCATAAACGCACAAGTAAAGGAGTAATCGAAAAACACCGAAAACAGACGAAAATGGTAGGGAGTTAGGTGGTGGAGTGCTAAGGCGCGGCGTTTTGGTAAAAGCCATAATACTTCAAAGAAATTTATTTAAATGTTTAAAAAACCAGAGTGCGGAAACAGCTTTACCCTTTGTCTTACAATACAGCACATTCGCACTGGCCGATAGGAAATAATGATGTTGATCAGAATGAATTTAATTAAAAACGACTTCAACTAAAAGCAATTATTGAAATCACAATTAAAAGCTTTAAGCTATTTAAATGAATTCTTTGACCAATTAAAACTTGTAAAACCCATTGATGAAGCATGGACTTTAATAACGGTAACTAAACTACACTGCGTGTTGCGCTGCTGTCTCCTGCATTAGGCCAATCCTGGAAACACGGCTGAGCGTCCTTGCTGAGAACACCGGACTCACGCGGCATGCAAACTAAAGAACAATCACTTGTTACAGCTCCAAGAGCACTGTCGCCAGAGAGCTCCAGCCTTGCATGTGCGGACGTACATCGACGCATCTTCCACCTCTCCCCACTAAAGACGCCTCCTACCGACCAAAAGCAATTTTTGCCACACGCGAGATCGATAAATCGCGCGCCATGTCTCTTACAAAATTAGAGAAAAGGTAAAAGAAATATGGGTTGAGAAAATGTGTATTATTGCGGAAAGTTAAATGAAAACTGCTCAAGAATGAAAGCCGTATCAAAAGAAAAGCGTTTACACGTAGACTTTATATTCCTGAATGATTTTTCACTCTGAAGCGGCGAATGCATTGACTTGAAAGTTGTGAAAAATAAAAGCTATATTCTGGATCGTTCCGGCACACAGTTTAATTCTGCCAAGAAGTTTCACATATGCAAACTCTTCTGCAGAATGAAAATTCATTCTGGAGACAATCCTCTAGGCTGTAGTGAAGTCATTTCTCTTCAGTTTCTTTCTTAGTGCAGGTATGCGGGAGAACCGCAGTGAAATTTGGAACTAGGCTCCAAGTACTAGCGGTAGCAAGTCTCTGAGGGTGGGATGTGCGTCGTATCCGTATGACAAATAAGCACGCAGAAGGCCTTAGTCTAATTTTAAATACTGATCAAGATATGGTCAGTGCAACTGACATGCTCGAAGATCCAGTAGAGTCACAATTAATAAGGAAAAATCTGCGAACTAGGGTCTAAATTTTCTATCTCGGTCTTACCCGTGACTATGCACTGTGTAGAAAGAACACTATTTGTGGATGATCATCACGACAAATCCCAGGTACGTTTTAGAACTCAGTTGGAACGAAAAGATTCGCATAGTCAAAATATTAAGGCTGCAAGATCCAAGACCTTAGAAGTCTCCACAGGCTACAAATGGCTTATTACATCATCTTCCAAGTCCTGTCACGTGGCATCTCTGTAGGTTGAATTTGGACAAATGAAATTTGCGTGTGTCAGCGACCTCCTGTCGCCTGGTACAAGTCGTCTTAGGTGACACCACGTCGGGAACTTGCGTGTCGATGAGGATGAAGTGATGATGAGGACAACACCTAGTCTCTGGCAGGGAAAATCTCCGACGCAGCCGCGAAAAGAATCCGGTCAATTGCATAGCATTTTGCCTTGCTCAGCACTCAGCTTTGTAGGCAGACTGAATTTGTACAAATTCCCTTTCCTCGATATAGCCAACAACCTATCAACAGGAGATTGGGTATGAGGAATCGGGTACCAGCACTGCATGAGTAAATTCCTCAAACAGTCTAGAAAGACGGGGAAGACGCAAGAAGCATCACGCAATAAAATGTTACCAATTTACATCGATACAGAATGCAAAATTTACAGCTATGTCCGAAACTACTACATTGAAAAAAAACTACATACTACAACAGTCCTTAGCAAGAAATTGTCAATAATGAATCCACCACGATACTAAGCAACCTATTGCAATCAAATAGTTTTGGAGAAACGCCCATTCGACGGTTTTAAACTCAAAAGCCAGAGCACTTTGACTAGATCTCATTACCGAAACCTAACCAACACTTGCTAATAAATATTAAATCAAACTTTTTGCCTCAGATTTATGTGAAACTTGTACAAGTGAATTGAACGTCTATGTCTGGCTTGTTGATTTGACTTTTTTCCTCAACAAGTTAAAGGACACTGACTCACAGGAATTTATCGATTTTTTCGCATTGTAACATTGGAATCTCATGTCTTATCTAGGAGCCAGATATCGACCATCTGTGCACATTACATGTGCGAGATTGTTGATGAACTGGAAAAGGTGATGAAGAATTTGCATTCAAGAAATACGCAATGTGACGAACAGAAATGACGCTTTTATTCAAAGACAATAATTACACTGAAGTCATTGCGATTATAATGGTCACCTGGACAGTGCGAAAGTTGGGAAATGGTTCTGAATAGTGTGTGTGAAGCAAAATATGATGAAAGTAAATGCTGATGTTTTCTTCTTGCTAACTCTGACGGATAAATAATCGTCTAATGGTGAAGTTAAACATTGTTGCTTCTGCCAAATAACAAATCGTGAGCCCTCACATGCATCAGCGTGAAGCGTGAATAAGGAACTGAAAAGCAAGAAAACCACTTTTTGTAAGGCCTCCATAATGTGTGGCGGGATTTAAAAATGTTAGCTACGTTTCTATCCAGGGCACAACCAACGAATCTGCCGCATTAACCCTTAATAAAATCAGTCACAAGAGTTTGTTTCCGTAAGAGCGTGCAAAAATGTAACAGGACATAGAGAATGCTCCAGTGAACAATTTGAGGTAGAGAACCTGGGGTCGGAAAAGCCAGCTTAAGGAGCTTTGGAAGTAAACTTGTCTACCGGTTTGACTAGCATTACTGTTTTCCAGCTTATTTACAACTAACATGTGTACAAGTTTACACTTACTGCTCTGTTTATTTACTTGTAAATTCTTTATTTGCTGCAAGTAAACAAGGAGGACGAGCTTCCTTATCTTCTACCTAGCCGTCTGAATGGCCACTTGTACTTGAGGTTCGTGCAAAGAGTTCTGCCTGAGTTGTTGGAGAACGTACCCTTGGCTGCTCGTGAGAGGATGTGGATACAACATGACCACGCACCACCGCATTTCAGTATGGATGTCCGCAACCATCTCAGTGCTGTATTTCCTGGTCGCTGGATTTGAAGGGGAGGTTCTATTCCATGGCCTGCGAGGTCACCTGACCTGAATCCCCTTGATTATTTCCTATGGGGATATCTAAAGTCACTTGCATATGAGACCCCAGTGGATAGGGAGAAGGAATTAACTGCCGGAATTGTAGCTGCCTGTGAAATGATTCGAAGCACACCAGGGATATCTGCCAGGATGCGTAAGATTCTCTTCGCCGATGTCATCCTGGTATTGAGGTTGATGGCCGTCAATTTCAGCACATTTTGTAAGATAATGTACTAATGGTACATGCATTGTGTCAGTGATGGTATTTATAGTCAACTGTAACTAATGTAAGTAAAAAAGTACACTCTAATGTGATTTTATTCCTATTATCTCCTTAAGCTGGCTTCTCCGACCACAGGTTCCCTACCTCGGATTGTTTTGTGGAGCATCCTCCATATCCTGTTAAATTTTTGCACTCTCTTACTGAAACACCCTGAATGCAAGCAGGAAATTGCGGTGAAATAATATTCATTTCTCCTAGTGTTTTAACTATCAACACGCTGTGTATATTAGCGATAAACAAAATATAGCTTCTCACAATTCACAACCGTTTATTATTGATATAATATCTTCCTGTCTGAGGGATCAAGTAGGCTGACAAGCATTAAGCGTTTGCTTAAACTTTCGAAAATCCACGAAAAATATAGTTGCTTTAGTACAACTCCAAAGTCGAAATTGCGCGATCACGACCTAAAGATATATTCCACTAGCCAATGACCATCAGAGTTAACGGCAGACAAAGTGTAAACCAAGTCACCTACCTGAAATATTCAGAGTCCACAGTTTGAAAATGTTCCAGAGTTTTCGCAGTCGACTCATGTGAAATGTTACCAGTTCCCAAAGCAACTAGTTCGTCGGACGCGGATTCTTGTAAGTCAACACAAGTTACAACGTTTCATAGCCCTCGTTTTTGATATACGCAAAATTGTACAAGTCCGTGACCAAATACTTACAAATACTTCTGATGCACACACGAAGTGACGTGTATCAACACTGTCTCTTTCTGATCTCCACTCAGACTACAGGTTGAATGGTGAGTGTCCTGTGCGGAAATAGCCGCCCTTACTTATATCCTTACACTGACGTGAATAAAAAATGGCGGACTTCCGATTTCCAGAAGCGTACATAAACTGTAAGTCTAATGTTTATGAACTTGTTACACATGATTTGGACGCAAATTTCATCAGCTTTCCAGTGCTGCTCGTAGTTGTTCCATAGTTTTAATGTTTGGTCAGGTATAGTGCATTTGTCCACAATGACGGTATTTTGCGTTGTTATGTCATCAGTAACTACACAATAATTAAACTAATTACAGTCACACATCCCTAATTAGATCTACTTACTAATGGTGCCACTACTTCCACTATTTCATGTTTCACTTACGAAACAGGCAATTTTTTCATGTGCAGAATAAACATTCAGGCCTTTAATTTAAAATATGTAATATTCACAAAATATCTACCATAATAGTTAGATAGCGCTCACTGCATTTTACTTGAAAGTCGCTTGCTCGGTGTCGGCGGATAAATACGATATTACAGTGCCTGTGTTATTCTGAATTGCGATGTAAAGTTCCTTCGGACATGCATATGTGCGTCGTAATTCGGAATGACACACGCACTGCAATATCTTACATGTATGTGTGTTAGCATTATTTTGGACATTATTAAAACAAAGATTAATGCTCATATGTAAGTAATATACATGTGCAGTACAGCAGTTTACTTTCAAACAAACTATTGTTTATTTGAATGTTTCCCTCTCGATCATCTGAACTGTCATTTTGGACTCTAAATAACATGAACTTTTCTCTTGGTCCGTCGAGTTTCAAACTGTCGAGAGTCGAACGTATATACACAGAAACAACGTATGCATTAGAAAAACAATGTCTAATTGTTTAAATGCCCTGCTACATAGCTGAAACACATTGCGTGAAAGGAAACGAAACGGAACATTTTCACAGCACAGCACAACAAAGCACAGACCTTTTTCTGTCTCGCAGTCCATTTTGACAGAAAACTTATACAGTACCTTAAAACATGCATCCAATGTTCGTCGAAATGTTTAATTTAAAGTATTATGTAAAATGTAGATATATGTCGCTCAAGAACTTTTCGAGTTTTTTCAAACCTAGATTTCCCATCTATGTCTTAGAAAAGACGAAAAACTATTTAACAGTGAAGTTAGTTTCACCAGTTCTGATGATTCCGAGTTATTAAGTGATTTATAAATTTTGGGAACAAAGTTATGAGACAAATGACAACAGTGAGAAGTCGTACACGTAATTTCAGCGAAAGAATTGTTCGTTTATAATTTAAATCTCTTCTGGCACATGTCATGAGTGAAAGATTCCTAACAAACAGAAGGTCCTACGGAAAACACATAGCTGTCATAAATGGTATGTCGTCGTCCCATGTTGGTGTGACGTAAACAATATTCCACCAACGTAATCTGTGTTGTCCTCTCGGAATGGCCCCTCTTGTCATGACGCAGTCGAGTACCTGTTATTTACAGTCTCCTTACTAGTTGCAGTAAGTGCAGTTGACGATGGAGAACAAACGTACTCTCACAGAAATTGTACTGCCATTTGACATCGCTGTACTTAATGAAAATTTCTCTCCACTATTTGAACTTTAATTTTATTTTCTGTGAGAATTGTCAACAACGAAAACCACTTCAATACATTTATGCTTACAGCTGACAGGTCTTGCAATGCAGTTAAGTTGACAGATCTATCTCAAAGTTAGCCAGCCGTGTGGCCGTGCGGTTCTAGGCGCTTCAGTCTGGAACCGCGCTACTGCTACGCTCGCAGGTTCGAATCCTGCCTCGGGCATGGATGTATGTGATGTCCTTAGGTTAGTTCGGTTTAAGTAGTTCTAAGTTCTAGGGGACTGATGACCTCAGATGTTAAGTCCCATAGTGCTCAGAGCCATTTTTTCTCAAAGTTATCGCGATGTCCCGAAAACAGACAATAGAATTCCCTGTACAGATACGAAATTTCCTTACTTACGAGCCAATAACGACGTCTGTCTACTGAACTCATTTTGTTAACAATTCACATTGTTTCGTATCGATACAATATTATCCTCTGCCTGTCTCTCTCTCTCTCTCTCTCTCTCTCTCTCTCGCAGAATTTTAACGCAGTTTCAGTTTTTTTAAACTCTTTCGTCTTGACTGCTACCCTTTGGTTTTGACCAAGATGTTAAGGAGATTTTCCTTGGTTGTAAGACAAATGCCGGAACTCGAAAGCTGGACAAAAATTTGCGAAATGGGTTTACCTCTCTCATAATACCTGTTCGAGTGGTATTTGTCCGCGAATTCCCAATGGATCATTATAAAAGAGCCCTTTATCCAGAGCGATGTACAATTATGCGCATATAAACATGCGAAAACTATTTACAGGTTTAAAGTGGTATTTGTACGTCAATCCTTTTGTCAAGACGTCTTAGGGACCACGGCCGTTTACTATTGAAAGAAAATGAAACGCCTACTGCCGTCCTTTTGATTTTGTTTGTTTTGCAGCTACCAGTTCTAGAGCTTCAATGCGCGATCTTCAGGCCGTAGTTGACGCTGAAGGGGTTGACACGATCCCCATACATAATGCATTGTCACAAACTGTAGAGCACAATGGTTTTGAAGACGTGGCGCAGTATTTTTCCGAATCACCGTAGCTACTAATGTCTCACATCCCAACCGCTACTGTGAAATTACTAACTACACGTAGGGTGGTCAGAGAAAGTGTGAAAAGTTTTTTAAGGTTTTGCAGGGTAGGTTGTGCTTCGATATAATTGTTCAGAAAAAAATTCGATACGTTACGTCGTTTCCTAGTTGTGCAGCATTGAATTTAGCCAATAATGTCATTGCGCGCATAAATTTAAGCGATACGCCAGAGACAGTGTCGCCAAACGTATTCTTCGTTTGGTTTTCTAACACTGGACAAGAGAGCAATACAGAAATTGGACACGAGACGGTAGTAAGGTTCGAAGCCGAGCGCAATGCTGAGCAGTCTCGTGCGCTGTCATTTACACTGTGAGCACTTCTGACGCTAACTTTATCTGGCGGGCCACTTGAATTTGCGCGCATAATGGCCTGGTTGTCTAACTTCAGTGCTAATTAACTTAGACGTATAGAGGTTTTGTCTTGACAATTATTTCTCAGCACAGTCTCCACTGGAAAACCCTTACAAGTTTTTCAGACTCTTCCTGACCACCATGCATATTTCAGCTTAGACTATCAATGTTATCCATACATATTATAAAAATGCATGTACATATACATTTACGTATGTATGTACGTTCCACATCTCCTCCCAGACCACTGGACGGATTTCAACCAAACTTGCTACGCATATCACTTACTGTTTGAAAATCATCGCTGTGAGAGTAAGAACCACCAACCTATTAAAGGTGTTCGGGTGGGGATGAAAAAGCAGTGTAACCCACGACGAGCGAATAGCCATACTTTGGTCATCCACTATTTGAGAATGAGGGGAGTTAGTGACTTGGGACAAACTGCACACAACTTAAAACGCTTGCCAAACGTTTTATAGCTGACAACACTAACAAAATGATGAAACGGAAAAAGTTTATCGCTTACTACATTTAAGCTGTTCTTACGGTAAAACTGCCGCATGAAGGGTGATGCTTTAATTGAATACTTCTTTACTGCTAACTGTATTAGTGTCACATAGACAGTATTCACTGAATGTATCAGCAATATTATATCTCTGTACGACGCATATTTAAAGAGATAGGACGTCATAAACACTGAGCTCGATGAAAAACTGCTGCATCGTGCATGACGTTTTATTTTGTTAGTCCTTTACTACTAACTCTATTCAAAACACTTTTCGCAGGCAGTAGTCAGACACACTCCTGGATGTGCCTTCAAAATTAAATCGCTCTGCAACACTTAGTACAGGAGACACGACGTCAAAAAAATTAAGTTGCGTAAAAATGAAACTGCAGTGCTGATTTCGGTGGAGCTACAGTTAAAATATATGTACAAATACGTCTGAAATATGATAAATATACGTAAAATATATTTGAGAAGTGCGTAAGTGGGCAAAACCCTAGGCAAAAAGCTCATCCTCTACCCCTGATCGGTTTCAACCAAATTTGGAAAACACGTGGGGTAAGAACCACCTGCGTACTATTCGGGCGAGCGTGATAATGTGGAGAGAGAAGGGGGAAGAAGGATAAATTGCGAGGGCGAAGGCGGAGATACGTGGGAGGAGAGATGGGCAGAGAGAGGGGAAGAGCAAATGTGCAGAGAGAGGAGAGAGGAATAGATACACTACTGGCCATTAAAATTGCTATACCAAGAATAAATGCGGATGATAATCGGATATTCATTGGACAAATATATTATACTAGAACTGACATGTGATTACATTTTAACGCGATTTGGGTGCATAGATCCTGAGAAATCTGTACCCAGAACAACCACCTGTGGCCGTAATAACGGCCTTGATACTCCTGGGCATTGAGCCAAACATAGCTTGGATGGCGTGTACAGGTACAGCTGCCCATGCAGCTTCAACACGATACCACAGTTCATCAAGAGTAGTGACTGGCTTATTGTGGCGAGCCAGTTGGTCGGCCACCATTGACCAGACGTTTTCAATTGGTGAGAGACTTGGAGAATGTGCTGGCCAGGGCAGCAGTCGAACATATTCTGTATCCAGAAAGGCCCGTACAGGACCTCCAACATGCGGTTGTGCATTATCCCCCTGAAATGTAAAGTTTCACAGGGATCGAATTAAGGGTAGTGCCACGGGTTGTAACACATCTGAAATGAAACGTCCACTGTTCAAACTGCCGTCAATGCGAACAAGAGGTGACCGAGACGTGTAACCAATGGCACCCCATACGATCAGGCCGGGTGATACGCCAGTATGGCGATGACGAATACACGCTTCCAATGTGCGTACACCGCGATGTCGCCAAACGCGGATGCGACCATCATGATGCTGTAAACAGAACCTGGATTCATTCGAAAAAATGACGTTTTGCCAATCGTGCACCCAGGTTCGTCGTTGAGTACACCATCGCAGGCGCTCCTGTCTGTGATGCAGCGTCAAGGGTAACCGCAGCCATGGTCTCCGAGCTGATAGTCCATGCTGCTGCAAACGTCGTCGAACTGTTCGTGCAGATGGTTGTTGTCTTGCAAACGTCCCCATCTGTTGACTCAGGGATCGAGACGTGGCTGCACAATCTGTTACAGCCATGCGGATATGTCTGTCATCTCGACTGCTAATGATACGAGGCCGTTGGGATCCAGCACGGCGTTCCGTATTACCCTCCTTAACCCACCGATTCCATATTCTGCTAACAGTCATCGGATCTCGACCAACGCGAACAGCAATGTCGCCATACGATAAACCGCAATCGAGATAGCATACAATCCGACCTTTATCAAAGTCGGAAACGTGATGGTACGCATTTCTTGTCCTTACATGAGGCATCACAACAACGTTTCACCAGGCAACGCCGGTCAACTGCTGTTCGTGTATGAGAAATCGGTTGGAAACTTTCCTCATGTCAGCACGTTGTAGGTGTCGCCACTGGCGCCAACCTTGTGTGAATGCTATGAAAAGCTAATCATTTGCATATCACAGCATATTCTTCCTGTTGGCTAAATTTCGTGTCTGTAGCACGTCATCTTCGTGGTGTAGCAATTTTAATGGGCAGTAGTGTAGATAGAGAAATGAAAGAGGAAGCGATTCACAGAGGCGTCGGGAGAAAGAGAGAGACAGAGAGAGGGAGGAGGAAATGGAAAGATAGAGGGAGAGGAGGAAAAGGATCGAGAAAGGGGAGGAGATGGACAGAGTGAGGGTAGGGGAGGAAATTGACATGGAAAAGAAAGAAGAGATAAAGAGGGAGAGGGGAAAGAAGTGAGAAGTGGAGGAGGAGGTGTGCACAGAGGGGGTAAAGGACGAGATGGACAGAGTGAGCGGGAAGTAGGAGATGGACAAGTAGAAGACACACCTGGGAAATGCTGTGTACTCAGTGCTCATGTAATTTCACACTTGACTGTTAATAGAAAAACAAAATAACTGTTGCATTTAAATTCTGGAAGTTAAAGACTACTTCTTGGAAAATAGTTGTCTCCAAAATTCCTTTTCTTTCCCATTTCTCACGAATATCCCATTTGAACGAATGAAGGTCACTGCGGCGTCTGGTCGTTGCGAAATGCGTGCTTCCCTGCTGCGAGTTCATGCAGTGGAACTGCAGAAAGTTCTCCGCACGTCGGGGTGCGGCGTGCAGCGAATAAAAATGCAGATTCTTCGTGTACCGAAGCGTTGCCGGAGGTCAGCTATCGGATAGCGCTTGCGGAAGTGTACGGCTACGGGACTGTGGAGAAGGGGCTATTTCGATAGCTTATCTCCCCCTCCTCGTCCACTACCACAGGGGACTCCGCGGCGGTTGCAGCGCCGCCTGGCATCCAGATTATTAATGCTCCTCTGCAGAAAAGAGTGGTGGCGCAGGCGAGATAACAGGGCGGTCTAACCGCAGGCGTCGGACGGTGTAGCGAGCTGCTCGTAGACAAGTGCGTCTGCGGCACTGTTTGCGGGAGTCCTCTCCTGGCCGTCGGTAGACCAGAGCTCTGGAAGGAGCCAGGAGCGCTGGGGTCGGTTTCCGCGGCTGCCCGCCACCGGGAAGACGTCGCGATAAGACCGCCCTTCTCGTCGAATTCCACCTCCCTTCTCCGCATCCACTCCCCACTCCGCCGTGCACGCGTCGAAGACGGTCTAGCGTGGGGCTGTGCTGGCTCCTCAAAGGAGCTTATCTACTCACGGGATCTGAGTGAGCTTAGCTTCCTCAGGCCTGTTTACTCACTCTCCTCGGAGAACACCGTGAAGCGCGGAAACGTGTTACAAAATGTGCGGAAGTAGCGCCGCGGCAGCAGTTACAGCGCCTCATTTACGACACCTGCTTCGCAAAGCTATTTTTCCCTGCTCCTACAAGACTCTCTTCACCGGCATAGTCACAGAACTGTAGATTGAAGCCAAACCCACCTACAGCAGAGATGAATGGTAACTATCTCAATAACTGCTCCTAAGACGCTGACGAAATCACAGAACTGTAGATTAAAGACAAATGCATCTACAACAGAGATAAATGCTTACTATCTTAACTGCTGTGAAGCTAATCGGAGATTAAATGTGGTATTTCAGAATGTCCCTCCGGAACATAATCCTTACTTAAAATACTTGTGGTTCATCTTGGACTGGGCCCTTACTTTTACGAATCATTAGGAAACACACAAAAAAACCCGAGACATAAGCCAAAAAGCTATATGTCAACAAGTGGCAACGAAAATCTTAACAATTTTAATAAATATTTCGTTCGCAGCTTCGAGATATTTGCTTCCTCTTATTATTACTATTATTATTGTTATTATTATTAATATTATTATTCGTGTCGTTTATCGTTTACATGTTCATTCCGCATCCTTATATAAATGGTTAAGTAATAAAAATGAACGTAGTATAAAAACAAACATTCGGAAATTTTATAACTGAATATCTACATGGTGAAAATTATTGCACTATATGAAATAAAATCGTCGTTAACTTCTGAACGTTAGGGCGTAGAAACTGCACGATTGGCCGCGGGGCTTGATGACAATTAGTATGCGCTGTATGATTTGTTTTAGCGACCAAACCCACTTTCATCTGGATGGATTCGTCAATAAGCAATACTGGAGCATTTGGAGGACTGAGAATCCGCATTTAGCGATCGAGAAGTCTCTTTATCCACAACTGGCGACTGTGTGGTGTGCAATGTCCACTCACGGAAGAATTGGTGCGATATTCATTGATGGCACGGTGACTACCGAACAGTACGTAAAGGTTTGGGAAGATTATTTCATCCTCATTACCCGAAGTGATCCTGATTTCGACAAGATGTGGTTCATGCAAAACGGAGCTCTCGCACTTCGAAGCAGGAGAGTGTTTGATGTCCTGGACGAGCACTTTTGGGAGCGCACTCTGGCTCTGGGGAACTCAGAAGCGAATGGCATGGGCCTGGATTGGCCGTCGTAGTCTCCGGATCTGAACGCATGCGACTCCTTTTTGTGGTACTGTATTAAAGATAAGCTGTATAGCAATAACACCAAAAGCACTGCTGAGCTGAACACAGCCATTCAGGAGGTCATCGACAGCTTCGATGTTCCACACTTCAGCGGGTCATGCGGAATTTCGCTATTCGTCTGCGGCCACATTGTTTACCAATAATGGCAGGCATATCGAACATGACATAATCCGAATATCTGTAGGGACGTTTGCATGTTGAATAAAGTGTGTGCAAGCCGTAGTTTTAATTACTTAACATTTTTTTCATGTAGTTCAATAACTGTCGCCCTGTAGGTATGTTTCGTAAAGGAGTCTCTGCAATCAGATGCTGCGTAATTTGCACAGCAACCCCGCAGCCGCATTCGCACGTCAGGGCACCCTTGAAGCTCCAGCCAAACTAACAGGCACCACTTCTTGCATGCGCTGTACGGAATCGATTCAGAGCTGCCAATATTTTCCTTGGGAAAATCAAATCCATTGTTTTGTAGAATCTGCAATGAGGCCAGAATTTGCTGCAGGAAACTTCTGCTTGACCTCCCACCATCCTTGACACACATCGTACTGTATATGAGGCGCATCTTGCTTTGTCCACTGAGGTTTTCTGGATTTAAGTCTCCTGGCAGGTATATTCTGTACCTGGTTATACAGAAATTATTTCTCACGAGTAGCACAGTTTTGGAAATCTCTTACAACTGGTGCATCTCTAGTTCATAGTGGCTTAGTAGTACATAATACAGGCAGCAATGGAAGTGGTCACTAATTATTCTCACTAAATGATTTAGCGTCATATCAACTTAGAGTGCATTTGCACTGTTTTTCCATTTTGGTGCAGAGTACTCTGCTGGAGAGTGAACCAATTCCACTGTAGCACTACGAACAGTATCTGCGTTTGCACTCCGACCTGACCCACCTATGTTTCTGATTATATCAATTCTGGAGTTAACGTTTTTTTGTTGTATTCTCTAAGTGGTTCTTAAAAGTAAGAGCCCTGTCCAAAATGACGTTCGTCTGACGATTTTTCTGACATTTCGCCAACAGGAGTGGCTGGCATTGTCGAAGTTTCACCCGCCATTGATTCTGGTGTACTGGAGTCGAACTTGTGGCCGGAGGTTGTAACTGCTGAACTACGCTCAGAGAGAGTTTCCCTGGTCATCACCACTATAGTTGCACAAACTGTCTGTCACTATCGTAGCCAAAAAAAAGAACAAATATTCTCGTAACGGCAGAGGACGTATACGTGAGGCTCAGCACATCGGGAGCTAGACACGACACCTGGAAAGCGTTCTGAGAAGTACTAAGTATTACATCAGTTGATAAGAAGTGTCACGAAGTCTGACAACGAAATAACACTTCGGGAGAAGAAATATCGAGTACGGTCTTTCTGCCATATATTTTCTGCGTGACTGACAGAAAGGGCCGTAAATTCCCCAAACATGGCGTAAAGACTATTTACAAACCGACAAAAAAGATCAAAGAGTGTTTCAGATCAGTGACCGACCAAAGAGACGCACTTGCAATGTCGGGGATGTACCCTGTAAGTGTGGAAAAGTCTATAGGAATGGCTGGACGACCCTTGAAAACCAGAAACATAAATTGTATTACAGGTCGGGGCAAATGGAGAATTGGCTGTAACAAAGCACGCAGTGTTTGAGACAAGCCACATAACAATATTCTCCGGCACGGAAGTTCTCGCCTCGGAGAAGACCTATCACACACATTGGTTAAGCGCAGCCATAGAAATCCACAAACATGGCAATAGCTTCAACAAGAAAGAGGAAAGCCACAAGCTACATGAATGCTGGTGTCCCGTGCAACAGAGGATGGTCGTTGCAGGTAATAAGAGAAGAGCCACAGCGGAAATGACGAGCTAAAAGCCCTCAGACGTCGGCGTGACAGACTCCAGCCACAAACTGAACTTCAATCCACCACCAGCAATGGACGGTGATGCTTTGACAATTCAAGCTACTTATGCTGACGAAACGTCATAAAAACGGTAAACAAACGTCGCCGAAGAAGTTGAGACAGACGCCAGCATGCAATAAGGTTATCACAAAAAAAAAAAAAAATATACATGAACAAAATTTTGTCAGGTTAACATAAAGTATCATTTGACTGATATAAAATATCGGTTGGATCTTAGCTGATGACCCCTTGAGTAGACTGGTAGTTGCCCTACGTCTGGCTGATATGTGTTGAGAGTATAGTGAGGAGGGTGGCTACAACTCGAAATACTTTATTTTGTAGTGTGTATCAGCGGCTATTGACGAGTTTCAGACCGGAAGCTTGTTGGCACACCAGACTTTCAGTTTAGCTTTGTTTGGTTGCACGGAATTCTTAAAGAGCTAGTGTAGTTTACGGAATAGGCTGCAACTCTCGTTGACCATACTAGCTACGTGCGATCTCCAAGTCAATTTATGTCTGTAGTAATAAAAGGTAGCTGATGAAGTAACACCGAGACAAGACTGTGTCACCAGCTGTGAGTTAATGGTGTGGGTGATTGATCTTAGTAGTGAGTGACAAGTTACAGTTCTGTCGAGTTGAGTCCGAAGATGCTTAAGAGTATAGTTTACGTTGCGGCCGCGTTTGAATAGAGCAGTATCATCCGCACGAGTCTACTAGACTTCTACTTTCCGGTCTTCTTACGAGGTGCGACAATAAAGTAATGAGACTGATGTGAAAAAAATGTTGCTTTCCGTTTCAGTGAAGTTTAGTGTTGTCTCCTTCGAAGTAGTTCCCTTCTGATTGCACACACTTTTTCCAGCGCTTCTGCCATGGTGACGTTTCTGGAACTCACATTCTGTAATATCCTCCAAGACCCTCGTCACAGCTTTTTGGACATCTTGTGTTGTTTGAAAATGGTGTCCCTTGACCGCCGTTTTGACTCTTGGAAACAGAAAAAAGTCGCACGGAGCGATATCTGGTGAATAAGGTGGCTCTGGTAGTACTGAAATTTGCTTTGAGGTTAAAAATTGCTGTACTGACAGAGCATTATGGGATGGCGCATTATTGTGATGCAGAATCCAATTATCAGCAATGATCGCACGGACACAAAGAACTCTTTTAGGAAGTCTTTCTAAAATTTCTTTGTAGTAATATTGGTTAACTGTTTGTCGAGGAGGCACCCACTCTTTATGAACAATTCCCTTGGAATCAAAGAAGCACACAAGCATGCATCACACTTTTGACTTCGACATTCGAGCTTTTTTTGGTCTGGGTGATTCCTTTGAGCATCATTGCGAACTTCGGCGTTTTGTCTCTGGATCGTTCTGAAAAAACCCACTTTCATCACCAGTGATAACACGGCTCAACAATTCTGGATTGATTTCCGTTTGCTCTAACAGATCGGCTGCCACAATTTTCCGTGTTTCTCGCTGTTGTGACGTGAGATTTTTGGGGACCATTTTTGCAAAAATCTTTCTCATAGCAAGATCTTCAGTTATTATTAGACGAACCATTTCTCGATTGATGTTCAGTTCTTCTGCAATCTTTTTCACGGATACTCTTCGATCAGATCGCACGAGTTCACGCATCCTGGCCAAGTTGACATCCGTCTGTGAGGTTGATGGTCGTCCACTGCGGTCTTCATCTTCAACATTCGTTCTGCCTTCACTAAACATTTTATGCCAACGAAAAACTTTAGCTCTTGACATAACCTCACCTCCAAAAGACTTCTGAAGCTTACCATAAGTTGTCGTCGCGTTTTCACCCAGTTTAGGGCAAAAAGAAATTGCATACCGTTGCTCAATATTATGGGGTTCCATTTCCGTGACGAGAGACACAAACACATGTTAACTTATAAGAGCACAATTCACGACTGAGCAGTTCCATTGAAGTGCCGCTTGGACTAGAAGCAGCTTATAGACCAAGATCAAAGATATTGTGCCTACGCAAGCCTACAGGGTTGCCACATCTTGCAAAGAAAATAAGTCTCATTACGTTATTGTTGCACCTCGTATGCAGCCTGTAGGCTCCCATTAGCATAGAGGGGGATGGGTTTCTTTTATTTTAAATTTGTTTTCATCATGAGAGCGAAATGTTATTGGAGAAATGATACGTCACATTTCACACAATAAAAGAAAGAACGTGCTGATAGAATTAGAAAGCAGGTCAGGTATTAAGGTTGATAATCTTTTCTGATCACATTCTCACTAGTATCAGGTCATGAAGTTGTCGTTGGAAGACAGAGAGCCCGGTAAGGCGAAATCGTATTACTGTTAATCGTTAAAGCAAAACGTTTTGCATGATAATAATATTCAAAATGATACTTACAAATGTTTCAACGGGATAACGATAGCGAGCTAATGGCGTGCGTTCCTTCTTGCTTCACCGAACTTCACTAGTTCCAACTACTTTACAGGCCAAAATTACACAAAATAGGAGTAACTCATTTCATAGTCTGATTTGTATTTTACAAATTATCTAATATAATTCGCAATGAAAATGGACTTGTATTCGACCACATTTTCTAACTCCTGGAATCGATAAATTTCTATGTGGCAGTCAGTATTTTACTCTTCTGGTCATTGTGGAATTTATAGATAACATACGGAAAAAGGTAAGTGCAATTTCTGATTCACAATATATAAGAAATTACCTATGCTCTTTGTCGTAGGTCTCTGCATTGTTACAGATAACCTAAATCGTGAAATTTTTTAGCCTCGTTAAGTAAATTATTTCAAAGGCTTTACTGAAGAAGATACAACGGCATGGAAATAATGAGAGCCCGGAGAATTGTAGAATCTATGCGATGGACAGGAAAACGGAATGACCAGGATCCTAAGGATGTGTTGCGAAGATCTGTAAAGTTTCTCATGGAGAGAAAGTCGCGAATTACGTGCTGTATAAAAGTGATACTGAGAGCTATATTAATAACCTATATCCCATTTTAAGTACTACAATACTAGTAGTGAAATGAGTAAGGGTCTTATTGTTTAGTGCTGCTAAAAAGAGACATTATTTTTGAAGAAAGTGTCATTCAAAACTAAGGCAAAAACTGTCATATATAATAAGTTCCAAACCTTTTATTGAAACTGCATACCTCTCGAGACTACATTAGTATTATTATACATGTAGATTTAGTAGATTCCAAATTGTTCAGTAATTCAGTGTTGGTAACAGATCACATTAGACTGCCCTTCTGATTTGTCGAATGCACTATTCACTAAATTCGAGTCACAATTTGAATATTTATGATGCTCTAACGTGAAACGATACAATTACCTGCAGTTAACTTCATGCATCGTTCCAGATGTAGGCATTCTAAAGACATGAAAGTTACGAAACGTCTTCGAATAGTAGTTCGGGGTATAGGTCATTTCATATGATGTCGCTGTCTATTACTCTGTTTTGATATCCCTGTTTAGTCAATCATTGCACATATTGGAAAAAGCTATTTACGATATCGTAAACTCGAAACTGCGTTAAGGACGGCACTTACAGTATAATGGATTGCAGAGGTTTACTGTGTGTGCCTTTATGTAGTACTGTTGCCCTTAATTTAGATAAAAGCTTCTTATGAAAATAACAGTAGCTTGAGACTACATGTACAAATCACCTTAACTTTTATCCGGCTTTTTATAACACAATAAAGTGATTACAGGGTACACTTACGTTTCTTCTGAGTTTTCTTGTAGTCAAGAAGATTGCGATAATGTATGTTAAGCGAAACGCAGTCCGCGCTATTTCGTAAAGCACCAATTATATGTATTGTAGCCCTCAATGTCGACTGTAACTCGACTGTGACCTATCCCATCGAAAGTGTAAAACACAAAAAAATGTGTGTGAAATCTTATGGGACTTAACTGCTAAGGTCATCAGTCCCTAACCTTACACATTACTTAACCTAAATTATCTTAAGGAGAAACACACACACACCCCTGCCCGAGGGAGGACTCGAACCTCCGCCGGGACCTGTAAAATACAAACCACTAGCACGCATTGTTAAGGTCGAAGTCCGTCGACATCACAGCCCAATTCACACTTCAGTACAAGAGATCCTGCAGGATATTTCGATACTCATTGACGGATACGGCGTAAGGTTTTCAGTTCTCCTGTTAATACCGCGTTGCATGGAAATGAAACACCATCTCAAATTCTGGGGGTCGAGGACAGTAGAAGAACACGATCTGCTCATGGAATCGACCTGGTATCCACCTGATGCGATTTGGAGGAATCATGGGGAATATATATCATTGTGGCTCGACGGGAATTTTAACCTCAGTCCTCCAGAATGTGTGTCCATCACATAAAACAATGGACCACGCAGGCCTACACTTTGTCTTTTCAAAATGCATAAATCGACACAAAATGACCAACCTGGTTGTACGCATTTTCTTAAGTGAGTATCACAGTTTAGCTCCATAATTAGAAACACATTTTGATGAATGTTCATAAGTACCGTCTTAAGAAACTATTTTTTGAGTGGTCAGTTTTCTGACTGGTTTGCTGACAAATTAGTGCATTACGCAGTTTCGGTCCTTGTAGATTTCTCTTCAGATGCTTCTTTTGTTACAGACTCCTGATGGGTTTTTCTATACAGTTTCTTGAATCTGATGCTAATAAAACCAATGTATATATAATAATTTTTTCATAATGCGGTGCCACAACCATAATATATTTCTTTAAAGTCAATCCGCCATTAGACTGTTGTTTATTTACTGTGTAACATTTACACCTACACAATCATGATTTCGGCTTCAAAGTGTCATTATCAAGTGTTTTAAGTGTTATAAATTGCCTAAAATGGCATACCATCTTGGTGTACTCAGTAATGAAACAAAGCAGTAGGCTCTGCCAGATATATATGACTCTTAGACAATGTGTCTAATAGTGTATTTTAATACGATATTATGCCATCTTAGGCAATTTATAACACTTAAAATACTTGATAATGGCACTTCGAAGCCGAAATCATGATTGTGTAAGTGGAAATGTAACTCTGTAAATAAACGACAGTCTAATGGCGGTACTGACTTTAAAGCAATGTAAAATATATAGCACACAAACAACCATACGATAATTTTGTTTATTGTGATTGGCACAAGTATTTCTTACCGGCGTAGCACTGTAACCGTTACGACCTGTATGGTACACTACACAAAAGAATTAGGGGAACACGTGTATCTACGTCTTGTATGTTAAATCTATTTTGATACAGGCGTACCTGTGCTCTTATTGCATCGCTCGAGATCGTAACTTTCAATGTAAGTGACAATTAAAATCCTTCGTCGTTTGTTGACTGTGTTGTGCGTTACAGTGTCACGTGACCACTCAGAAGAAACTGAGTACTGGCGTCCCAGTGTTTCCTAGTGAAGTATAAAGATGATAGTTGTCATTTGTGGTAGTTACATTCAACCAAGAACACGCAGTGCGACATCTTAATGCAGTGCAGATTGCAAGGGCGGTCTCTTTTATACAAAACGAAAGAACTTTCGGTCGTGTTACCGCAGATGCCAATGCCTTTCCATGTGTCATGCTTAGATTCTGGACACGCTACAGGGAGACAGGTCAGTACACAAGGGGAACTGGGAAAGGTCGCTGATACATTACAACCCAACGGGATGACCGATACTTGGCCGTCTCTCCGTTCTGGTGGATACCGTCACATCTCAAAAGGGCCACTGGAGCAGCTATGTCCGATAAGATTGTAATGAACAGATTAAAGGAAAGTCTTTGTGACCCAGACGTCCTGTTCGAGTAGTCCGCTTACGCGACAACATTTGGCAGCTCGTCTTCAGTTCGACCATTCCCATATCAACTGCCAACCGTCATTGGCGAAACGTGTTATTCACATATATTTGCTGACGCAAAGTGATAGCCGCGTTCGTGTGCGGAGACCTGTATAGAGCGGAACATGTCAGAGGTTTCCCAGGAAATCGACAGATTTCCCAGGTACTGTGATTTTGTGGAGAGGCTTCAGTGTTGACTGCCATACGGTTCCTTTCATTGTCTATGATCGCCTTACCACCAGCCAGTAAATCGAACAAATCTTGTTGGGCCATTGAGTGGCTGTTTCATTCGGTAGTGGCCCTGAATTCCATCTAATGCCAGGCCTGTATGGTAGGCATCATCAAGAATGTCTTGCGAGGCCTGAATGTTGAAGTAATGGATTGGCAGGCGGTAAGTCCCGAGGTAAACCCCATCGTAGACTATGTGTTCAAAAGTATTCGGATAACCCCAAGAACATACATTTTTCATATTAGGCGCATTGTGCTGCCACCCACTGTCAGTTACTTCCTAACAGCGACCTCATTAGCCATTAGACATCATGAGAGAGCTGAATGGGGCGGTCTGCGGAACTCACGGTCTTCGAACGTGGTCAGGTGATTGGGTGTCACTTTGTCAGACATCTGTGCGTGAGATTTCACACTCCTAAACACACCTAGGTCCACTGTTTCCGATGTGATAGTGAAGTGGAAACGTGAATGGACAAGGACAGGACGAAAGCGTACAGGCCAACCTCGTCTGTTTACTGACAGAGACCGCCGACAGTTGAAGAGGGTCGTAACGTGTAATAGGCAGACATCTATCCAGACCATCAGACAGGATTTCCAAACTGCTTTAGCATCCACTGCAAATACTATGACAGTTAGGCGGGAGGTGAGAAAACTTGGATTTCATGGTCGAGTGGCTACTCATAAGCCACACATCACGCCGGTAAATGCCGAACGGCGCCTCGTTTGGTGTAAGGAGCGCAAACATTGGACGACTGAACAGTGGAAAAACGTTGTGTGGAGTGACCGATCATGATGGCGATCCGATGGCAGGGTGTGGGTATGATGCATGCCTTGTGAACGTCATCTGCCAGCGTGTGTAGAGTCAGCAGTAAAATTCGGAGGCGGTGGTGTTATGGCGTGGCCGTGTTTTTCATGGAGAGGACTTGCACGCCTTGTTGTTTTGCTTGGCACTGTCACAGAACAGGCCTACATTGATGTTTTAAGCACCTTCTCGCTTCCCACTGTTGAAGAGCAATTCGGGAATGGCGATTGCATCTTTCAACAAGATTGAACGGACTGTGGCGAAGTGGTTACTCGACAATAAGATCCCTGTAATGGATTGGCCTACACAGAGTCCTGATATGAATCCCACAGAACACCTTTGGGATAATTTGGAACGCCGACTTCATGACAGGCCTCACCGACCGACATCTCCTCAGTGCAGCATTCCATGAGGAATTGGCTGCCATTCCCCAAGAAACTTTCCAGCACCTGATTGAAGGAATGCCTGCGAGAGTGGAAGTTGTCATCAAGGCTAAGGGTGCTCCAACACCATATTGGATTCCAGCATTACCGATGGATTTCCATATATTGCTTTCCTCGTCGATTCTGTGAAGAAGCTCCTCATTCCTTACCTTATCGATCTATTTACTTTTCTGCATTCTTCGTAGCACCACAACATCCACACTAAAAGATTTCTTTTGTTCAGGAACGCCCTCTTTGCTAATCAACTTTTTATGTCGTCTTGCATCGTCTGTTCGTGATCTCCAATTCTGATGCTAAGCGTCTCGCAATTCTTGTTACTACTAAGTCTCATTACTTTTGTCTTATTTTGGCATACTGTCACTTCACATTCTTTACTCATTAGACTATTCAATCCACTCAACAGATTCTGTGGCTTCTTTTCATATTCATTAAGGACTGCAATGTCATCTACAGATCTCGTCATACATATTCTGTCATCATGAATTTTAATCCCAACCTTTCTTTTATTTCCGTTACTCCTTCTTCTATGTGTATAATAAACACCAAGGACGAACCTGTCTTACACCCATTTTAGTCCGCTTGGAGAAAAGCATCATATACACAGTTCTATCTTACAATACATTCATTCGCTGCCGGTTTTGATAATGGACCATCTTCGCAGTGGAAAAAATCTGTTGAGACAACTTCATATGGTCCATGATCGAAATTGGTTGTGAATAAATGTACTGTAACACAGCACCGTTCATCATGCATTTCTCCAAGTATATCGATGCCGTTGACAGTTGCCTGAAAGAAAAAAAGTATTCCGAGCACTTCGTTCTTGATCTCCCAGTCTTATTGTCCCTCCTTGGTTCTTGTATATAATATCCATCATCTGCCTGTCCCAACAGCTTTCACCTATTTTTCTCAGAATTTTGAACTTTGGCACTATTTTACACTGTCGTATGCTATTTCCAGGCCGACAAATCTTATGAACATGTCTTGATTTTTCTTGCTTCCATTAGCAAGCACAACGTCAGGACAGCCTCTTTGATGCTTTGACATTTCTTATAGCCAATTCCTCTAATAGATCATCGATTTATTCCATTCTTCTATATACTGTTCATGTCATCAACTTGGATGCATGAGCCATTCAGCTGACAGTACACCAGCTCTCGTTCTTATCTGCCCTTGCTATCTTCAGAATTGTGTAGATATTTTTCCGAAAGCCTGACGTATGTCACCTGTCTCAAAGATTGTGCACACCAATTGCAGTAGTCATATGGTTGCCAGTTGCCCCAGTGAAATTAGAAATTCTGATGGAATATTATATTCTTTTTTCCGTATTTAATTTCAAGTCTTACAAAGCTCTTTTGAATTCTGACTGGACCTCTATCTCTTCTATATCGACTCCTGTTTCTTCTTCTATCAAGCCGGCCTGGGTGGCCGAGCAGTTCTAGGCGCTTCAGTCTGGAACCGCGCGACCGCTACGGTCGCAGGTCCGACTCCTGCCTCGGGTATGGAATTGTGTCATATCCTTAGGTTAGTTAGGTTTAAGTAGTTCTAAGTTCTAGGGGACTGATGACCTCAGATGTTAAGTCCCATAGTGCTCAGAGCCATTTGAACCATTTTCTTCTATCACTTCATCAGATAAGTCCTCCCCTTCATAGAGGCTCTCAATGTACTCTTAGCATCCAGCCACCCTTTCATCTCTGTTTAACAGGGAAATTCTGCTTTTACTCTTAATGTTGCAACCCTCGCTTTTCATTTCACCGAAGGTTCTTTTGACTTTTCTGTAATCTGAAGCAATCCTTCCAACCATCATTTGTGTTTTCAGTGATTTTTCCTGTAGCTAATTCGCCTTGGCTTCTCTGTATATATTTCATTCCTGAGTGATTTATGTTTCTGTATTTCATTTTGATCAGTTGAAGTAGTTGAGAGATTGCAGGGCACTCTCACTTCACCCTTCGTGTTCGTAGGAAATAGGATCTTTACTACGATTTGACTTCATACACTATGATGAAATGGTGGGCAGTAGGTAATGGTCTTGTTTGCGTGCACTAGGAAAGGAAATATGGTAAGCTTTACCTGCGTTCAAAGGAATAGGGTGCCAACTTAAACGACTGCAGTAAAAGCATGGAGTTGGTGGGCTGAGAAAGCGCATTTTCTGGGGAACGGTGAAGAGACATTTCCAGATGGCCATGTGCCATGATCACAATGTGCAAAACACATTAAATTGGCGCCAGATGGGAGGCAGGCGTCCAGGTACATGGGCTAGCGCTGTGAAGTCGCCAACAGCTTATTGTAGGCTGGGAGTAAAGCTGAGAATGGCCCCTTGTTAGGGAGCAAGCCCCCAAAAGAAATGTAAACGTTCTGCAAATGTCCGTGGGACAGGGAAACTGGCGTCCAGACGTTCAGACTCTGTTTCATGACATGTTTGTGAAAACACGAGGCTTTTGGCGAGCTTATGGCTGTTCTTTGGAAACTTTGAAATGGATGCAACAGGGGACATAACAAGCTGTTTATGGAGGGCTGTGCTTCCACCCTCTATTTAGTTAGCAAAAGACATGGCAAACGCGTGGAAAAGAGCCCGTGAAGCTGAATCTTTTTTCTGTTTTCTGCCAATTAACTTTAAAGTCTCTGATCGGTCAAATTGGTTTGCAGTGCGAAGACCATTCTCCTAGCTTAAAATGCTCCAGCTCGTGATTGGCTTGTACGAAACTGCATGTCTCTATCTAAGCGGTGAGACTTGTGTCCTTTGCTAGTGTGCGACTTAGAGCCTGTGCCATTCATCTTCTGAACCGTCTGAGGTACTGCTTACATCATCACAGTCACAATGAGTGAAGCATGGATGTATTAATTTGTCTTGAGTCGGCCTTCTAAACATTTGACATGTTCCGACATGCACTGTCGTGGCACGGAGTCAAATTGGTTTGGCAGACCAGCAAATGGTTCCACCTGCACACTGGAATCCATCGGGTTTTCAGAGGCTCATAGGGAAGTACCTGCGTTCTGAAATAACTGGATGCCAGACCGCGTACTTGCATTTTGCCGGAACATGCATTTAATATCAAATTGCCGCCGCCCAGTCGCCGCATCCATCGTGGTGTGCTGCCTTGACCAGCAGGCGGGTAGAGTATTCGTGGCTGCGACGAAGGGCTCTAACATATATTTCTCAGCACCCTGTTCTTTCGAACCATATTTTTCTTTTTTTGTATAGTAGAATATAGATGCTTGCTGGTCGCGTAGTTATGTGCCATAACCTGGATTCACATGTATGAAGTCAGACAGAGTGATTAGTGTTCTGGTTAGTGTCATTTGTCGATCCCCAGCAGATCACTTTGAGCACCATAGATTCTATGTTAGTAAGGTGTTTGTTAAATAAAAATGTTTATGTGATGTTTCTTTAATAATTTTGTTGTCTTGTCATGTTTAAGATGAATAAATTGAGTGTCAATTAGACTAAAACTTCTCTCTGAGTTCTAATTAACAGTTCCGTCCCATTTTATTATTGCAGTCTAGATCTGAAACATAAGAAGTAGCTTTTCACTTGGTCTCCACTGCGTGGATCTTTTACTTCATTAACGATCATCTTCATTCAAAGTTTTAATATTACCCAAGGTTTTTCCTACGTTACCTTCCTTCTGCAGCTTTGTCTGCCCAACACCTATGAGTGCTCATTTCAGTGATATTTGCTCCTCCTCAACAACACTGTTTACTGTGCTTTTCGTTATCGCAGTGTTCACATCTCTAGCGGAACTCAAACGTGCCTCGTCATTCTGCAGTGGTTCCCTACCCCAATTTCCTTTTCCCTTGTTCTTCCTGACGATTCTCTTAAATTTCACTTTACTCTTCATTATTACCGAATAGCGATTTATCTTCTCCGTATGCCTTACAATATCTGATTTTGAAATCTCTGCCTAACCATGGTGTAATCCGGCTAGAATTTTCCAGTGCCCTCCCCTTGTAGTTGAACAGAATATTCATTATTAATAGCTGAAATTTATTGCAGAGCTCAATTAGTCTTTCTCCCCTCTCATTCCTGCTACCAAGCCTATATTCCCTCGTAACTCTTTCTTCTACTCCTTCCTGTACCGCAGCATTCCAATCACCCTTGACTATGAGATTTTGCGTTCCCGTTCAGTACCATCAAATACTTTCTCTTTGTCTTCTGCTTGCGTCGTGGGCATGTATACCTGAACTATTGTTGTCAGCGTTAGTTTGTCGGATATGAATGCCTGAATTATTGTTGTCTGTGTTGGTTAGCTATCGAATCTGATAAGAACAACCCTATCACTGAACTATTCACAATATCTCTCTCTCTGCCCTAGCTTCCTATTCAAAATACACATTTGCTGCTGCTGTTTATATTAGCGTACATCCTTCCGCCTAGAAACATCATCTTTCCTACTTAATTCTCTGACCTGCACTATGTCTAGATAGAGCCTTTGTATTTTCCTTGTCAGATTTTTTAGCTTCCCCGCAATATTAAAATTTATTACATTGCACGCTGTGAGTCGTAGAGTGTTGCCCTATCGTTGGTTATTCCATCTGTTGCTCGTGGTCTTCTCCCCCGCGGCAGTCTGCTAACGGAGATCCGAATGGGAAGTTAATCCCTAATATTTTGGGAAGTAAAACATATCATATAAAAGGACCCATTATTTTTCCATTTTTTTAGCTTATGATGAAATAAATGCTATGTATGTATGCTGTATGGTGAAAAAGGAACCTAATGTCCTCTATAAGAAATTAATACTGAGTGTAACGCAAAGACTGTGTTCACGAGTAATATCAAGCGTAACTTACAAACTTCTTTCAGTTTCCCTTGAAAATGCAAAGTTTGGGTAGCATGGATTCCTCTTGTCGTAAATCAATTCAGTTGTCACTTGAGCAGCGATCAGAGGTACGTGTTGGGTGTCCTGTGTAACTTCTGATTATTACCGAATATTAATGGTCACATTTTTGTTAAATGTGTCCCCAGTTGTAGAATTCCTTAGAAAGAATGCATTTTTTGGGTGGAAATCGTTATAATATACGTGTGGCATGCATAAGATGGATTCTCTCTCTCTCTCTCTTTAGATTACCCCATTGTCAAAACGCATAATGTTTTTAGAGAAGGCTCGTCCTCACAGATAGGATACAGGAAAGCTTAATATTGTATTAATAAACTACAGAAGCATTCAAAGAAAGATCGCATGATAAGTATATCTTATTGAAGGAGTAGAAAGTTGGTTGCAAACCTTTCTCTTTTATGAAAATGCAGATTACACTCATGTACGTTAATAATAATTGGTCAAAAATGAAAACTGGTTGCAAAAAAGTTGTCACCCCCATCGTCTTAGGAGGTTGCTGGTTCGTACCCCAAAGTATTTCTTTCCAGATGGGTACTAATATGTATACCAAATTTCCGTGCCTTTGACAACGTATGCACATGTCAGATACGCTTAACAATGTTTTTATATTAATAAACTACTGAAGCATCCAAGGAAAAATCCCAGAATTAGTACATATTATTGAAGGAGCAGAAAGTTGTTTGCAACAGGAAGTCAACAGCAACGAAATCCTAGATTCATATAGGACAATCTGTGGTAAAGGCTGGGTTAGTCACCAATAGTGGTGGCGTATTTATTGTGGTAAAGAACTCTATAATATTAAGCGAGATTACCACGATTTCCGAATGTGGCTTGAACTGGATGAAGTTAAGCATCAAAGGTCGGTCAAAAATGGTAATCGGAGGCTTTTACAAACCGTGTGGCACAGGCAATGTAGTGATAGAGCGCATCAGAGTGAATTTTCAGAATATTGGTAATTTTACTGATCAGGCTGTTGCAATAGGGGATGACTTCAGCAAGTCAGAGGCATAGCTTGGGAGTGCCATGTTAATCAAAACTGGTGCCACGAGCATGGATTCAAATGTCATTTTCTGAATGTCTTCCTGAAAATAGCTTCGAGCAGATAATTAGGGAACTAACAGGTGACGGTAACGTCTTAGACCTCTTATCAACAAATAGACCTGAACTTAATTAACCACTTAACTTAGAGGAAGTTATCAGTGACCAGAAGACTGTGATAGCAGCTATGACTATGATGTTTACAAGCAGTTATGTGAAAGGTAGGTGAGTACTTTTGCTTGGTAGGTGAGTACTTTTGCTTAGCAAAAGCGACAGTATACAAATTGCAGAGTATGTGAGCAGTCAGCATCAAATATTCAGTGATGATATTCCATTGTGCAACGGAAAAAAAATAAAAGCATCGTTTAGTATGTCTTTGACAAATATGTTACGAACGAAGTCCTAAGGTATGGGAAAGTTAGAAAACTTATTGTAAACAAAGAGAACTTAAATAGAAACTCAAGAGAAGTCAAAACCTAGCTGACAAACAGAAGCTGAACGAAGAAAAAGTGAGCGTGAGTACAGCAATCAGAGAATCGTTCAATGAATATGAAAGTAAAATTTGTCAACCGACCTTACATAAAATCAGTAATCGGTTCGAAATCATCTTTCCATTCATTCAATGACCATAATGGCACCAAAACGAAAGATAGCGGAGAGAAGAAGGCCGAAATACTGAACTCGGTCTTCCGATGTTGTTTCACCGCGGAAGCTCGTAACACGGTCTCTCCTTTCAGACATCGTATGGACGTCGAATTGACAGACGAAGGGATAGAACAAGAACTACAATTGCTTAGTAGTGGAAAGACCATCTGTCCATCCTCCTCTCCCCCTCTCTCTGCCCATCTCCTCCTCTTACCTTTCGCTGTCCGTTTGCCATTCCCCCCTCTCTCTTAATCTCCGCCTCTCCCCAGTCTGTGTCCAGTTCCTCTTTCGCCCTCTCTATCTGTCCATCTCCTTCTCCGCGTTGTCACCCCCATCGCAATAGGAGGCAGCTGGTTGGTACCCCTACAGTATTGCTTTCGAGATGGTAAGCAGAATGTATACTAAATTTCCGTGGCTTTGACAACGTATGCACATATCACATACTTTTAACAATGTATTTCACACACATTGGTACACACATTTCACCTGCATCTCTAGAGAATTTCGCCCAGCAGTTTTTCACATAGCTCAACGTTTATAACGTCATGTCTCCGGTACAATGTGTCGTACAACGATATTTTTTTAAAAATGCATTCAACGGCATATGTGGATACTGTCTGCAAAATGTGTTACAAGTACAGTTAGCAGTACAGAAGTAATACATTAATACAGCAGTTTTACTGCATGTACAGTCAAAGGATGTAAGGGATAACATTTTAGTGGGGGTTGTGTGGGTTGTCAGAGAGAAAAAGTTTCATAAAGGTTCGAAATTATGGGTAACGTTTGTTGTAAACCGTTATGCCAATCTGAAATACTGGGTTACTAAAATGTGAGTATTCGCGAGTCATGGACTATTCTTACTTTTCCCGCGCCACCGCTACTGTCGCAGGTTCGAATCCTGCCTCGGGCATAGATGTGTGTGGTGTCCTTAGGTTAGTTAGGTTTAAGTAGTTCTAAGTTCTAGGGGACTGATGACCTCAGATGTTAAGTCCCATAGTGCTCAGAGCCATTTGAACCATTTGAACTTACTTTTCATTCTTACAAGCTAACCACGGGACCACGGCGCTCCTGAGCTCACATTCTCCTTGATGTTACATATCTTGCGCATGGACTACTCAGTTTGTATATTTTGCTTATTTTTTCATAGTTCCACACAACTTCTTCCTGTTTTCTCGATTGATCTGTGTTCAGTTTTTCAAGGCCTATCCACTGTGCCAACTTATAACTAAATCCGAGGGGGATGCTATGGGGAGGTTTCCTTGTTAGCCCCCTCCTCGTACAACGGTACTTTCCAGACTGAAACGCGGACTGAGAGTTCGTGTTGTCCTCGTCATTTCATCATTATTCCTGAACGTGGCGAGATTGGACTGTGTAAAGATTGGGACATTGTATGGGCGCTGATAACTGCGCAGTTAAGCGCCCCAAAAGCCAAACATTATCCTCAGCATCATCATCATCATCATCATCATCATCATCATCAATCATCTAGACCATAAGCATTATGTAAACTAAGTCTGGTTCAGTCCGTTCAGTGGTTTAGGGGGGAAACATGGAACATACAGTATATATGAAGGTTCTTCAATAAGTAATGCAACACACTTTTCTTCTGAAAGCAGAGTGGTTTTATTCAGGATTCCAGTACGCCATATGATTCTTCTCTATTCTGGCCACAAAACCCTATTTTTCAACATAAACTTCGTTCAATGTGGCGGCCTCACGCCTGGATGGATCTGTACACCTGCATGGCACCACCGACTGTACCGGTCGACGTCAGAGCCATCGTCTTACTGCACAGAACCGCCCGGTGACCCACGTACTGCTTCCCGCGGAGTGCATCCTTTACTCGGCCAAACAGATGCAAGTTGAAAGGTACCAGATCCGGGCTTTAGAGTGGATGAGGAAGAACAGTCCAATAAAGTTTTGTGAGCTCCTCTCGTGTGCACAGACGTGTGAAAGGCCTTGCGTTGTCGCGGAGAAGGAGAAGTTCATTTGCATTTTTGTGGCGATGAACACGCTGAAGTATTTCCCTCAATATCCTGAGGGTAGCACAATTCACTGCACCATGAGAGAGGACATCCAAGGGAATAACTCTTCAGAGTCCCAGAAGACCGTCGCCATGACTTTACCGGCAGATGGTGCGGCTTTGAGCTTCTGCTTCGGAGGGGAGGTGACGCGGGGACACTACATGGATTGCCGTTTCATTTCCAATTCTATGTTTCATTGCCTGTGACGATGTTTGACAAAACATTGTCACCATCAACCTCGAAACGCGCAAGCAACTCCGCACAGGTGGTCTTTCGTTGCTCTTTATGGTCTTCCATGAAGCTGCGGGGAACCCTGCGGGGCCGGCCGCAGTGGTCTAGCGGTTCAGGCGCTCAGTCCGGAACCGCGCGACTGCTACGGTCGCAGGTTCGAATCCTGCCTCGGGCATGGATGTGTGTGATGTCCTTAGGTTAGTTAGGTTTAAGTAGTTCTAAGTTCTAGGGGACTGATGACCACAGATGTTAAGTCCCATAGTGCTCAGAGCCATTTGAACAATTTTTGAACCCTGCGGGTGTCTTCGACCATAAACATAGTAGACTGGCCCTGACGTCATTTTCGTGGCTCCAACATCTCTGGGGCAACGGCCTTGCCGCAGTGGATACACCGGTTCCCGTCAGATCACCGAAGTTAAGCGCTGTCGGGCGTGGTTGGCATTTGGATGGGTGACCATCCTGGCCGCCATGCGCTGTTGCCATTTTTCGGGGTGCACTCAGCCTCGTGATGCCAATTGAGGAGCTACTCGACCGAATAGTAGCGGCTCCGGTCAAAGAAAACCATCATAACGACCGGGAGAGTGGTGTACTGACCCCACGCCCCTCCTATCCGC
Organism: Schistocerca piceifrons; assembly: GCF_021461385.2. Taxonomy (NCBI): domain Eukaryota; kingdom Metazoa; phylum Arthropoda; class Insecta; order Orthoptera; family Acrididae; genus Schistocerca; species Schistocerca piceifrons. Next base: position 269,739,262 of record NC_060144.1, on the reverse strand, counting down.
ATCCTCAGCTGAGGATGATACGGCTGTTGGATGGTCCCGATGGGCCACTTGTGGCCTGAAGACGGAGTGCTCAACATCTCTGGGCTGAAGTCACGTGAATGTTGGCAAAACATGGTTGTTTCATGTTGCGCTTATGGGTGTACTCAGCGTTTTGTCGGGGGAAATGGCATTACATTTGCAGATGCGTTTATTGAAATCTGTTGAAGTGACTTTTATATGTTTTTTACACTTGAAATAGAGTACCGTAAATTAAAATGTTGAAAGTGATGCCTGTAAAGTCAGACTCATATTACATTCTGAAAAGTATCTGTGATAATTCGGTTACAGAAGTAAGTATAATTGTTTCTCGTTCCTACTCATAGGTTCCCTAAGGATGAAAACCGAAGGCAGCTTTGGATACAGGCCCTGAAACGGAAAAACTTTAAGCCATCTGCACATACGCGCCTTTGCTCGAAGCACTTCACGGAGGAGTGTTTTGATAGGTTAGTTATTATTTACAATGTATATTTATAATTTATATTTACAGTGTCTGTCATTTTTAAACCTAGGTTCCAAAATTATTTTCTGAAACTTCAAAGTCTCACCTTTCATCTAAAATGTCATTTTTTAAAAATGATAGTTTAAAGTTTTGTAAAAATAGTGGGAACTGAACCTTTGAAGTGCACCTAAAATTGATACTCTAAAATGGACCTGGTACCTGTAGTTGACATAATTCCCATATCTCATTTTCTTTTATAAGTGACTAGAGCTCAAAACGCGGCGAATCCAATGTTTAAAGTTTTGACACGAGCCCACTCTTACTGTTTAAAAGAATTTTAACAACATTTTACTTTAATTGATAGTTTATAGTAATTTCATCCCGCTGCCTACCAGCGTGGCGTTCGATGTATTTGTTAGATTTTATAAATGGTACTGTGAACAAATCCAGGTCAAATGTAGTTCTGGCATAATTTTTCGCAAATAAAATAGTAATTTTTGTTGGAAACGTTTGGCAATTAATTGAGAAATGTGGGGAAAATACGATACAAACATAGGATGGCAGACCGCTGATTTGAAATCCCGCCACGTTTTGCCAACAGTCACGTGGTTTATGTTGGAGCCAGTCTACTAGTATCTATGGTCGAAGGCGGGCATACACTTTGGAGTACCGCAACTAGTGTACGAGTGAGTCAGCGCTACCAACAGAGATGTCCAATTGAGCAGCGAAGTGTTTATTATCCGTCGATAACCCCGAATGAGTGTGTTCGCGCGTTCCAACACTGCAGGATTGACAGCTGTGTGCCACCAGCGGGCACGCGACAGATCGAACGGGTCTGCGCGACGTTGTTGCGATGATGATACATGCCTCACCAAAAGACTCATCCTGCTTTTGTTCACTTTCATGTCGCCGGATACATTCCTCAAGCGTCTATGAATTTATGCGACGCTCTGTTTTTCCGCCAAAAGAAACTCAATGGCGGTCTCTGCTTGCAACGCACCTCTATTACAGACGCCATTCTGTCGGATACGTTTGTTTCTCACCACTGTTTGTTTGAACGTTACTTCATTTATCCTCAAGCTTGGTACTTACTTTTGGAAAGCCTTATACCTTTCCCTTCGGGTGCAGCCTTCCGGGTGCAGCCTTTAAAAATTTATCCCAACAGTTAGAAAGACAGCAATAGTTTCTCGTGGACTTCACAATACGGCTAAAAGTGGCATTTCTCACAAATAAAATGACTGACTGATACCCACTTGACAACCGATCTTTCTAGCATTATGTAAATGTAACAATTAGAGTTACAATAGTTATTGTTGAAAGCCACAAATGTTTGTCAGTACTAGCCAAACGTCCACTAAGGAAAATGTAGTTTCGGTAAACCAGTTGACAGATTTTGCTCGTGAAAATGTTGTAATCCAGCTCTGTGCTCATTTAATGGTTTGTTTCCGTCTCCACGCGAGTCATCTAAACACGCAGGTTAACGCCTTATCGTCCTCCCCGTCCTGATGGCAAATTTAAACTTTTTCTGCTATGACTTCATCCGACGCTCAGATTTACGCACAGCATCTGCCTTACAGATTCCAGTTCTACCTTTTCCAGATACACACCATCTACCTTTGAAGCACAGAATAATAACTTATTCTACGACGTGTCGGAATTGCAGCCGGATCACGTTGACTCCTTGCCATAATATTTTGGCTGGCAACCCTCTAACCGTCTTCAGATGAGTGTGCGCCACTGGGGACTGCTAGCTCCCGGGGTCAGCTTCATAGCAAAAATTGGCGCAGAGGCGTATGCACGTTGGCGCTCGTCACAGGAGCGTCCTCCGTCAGAATCCGCACCCTCTATAAATACTGTTCCATTTTCTTGGCGCGCATGTGCATGGGTAAAGGTGAAACTACATCTCCGTCCTCCGTCAGAATCCGCACCCTCTATAAATACTGTTCCATTTTCCTGGCGCGCATGTGCATGCGTAAAGGTGAAACTACATGTTCGTCCTCCGTCAGAATCCGCACCCTCTATAAATACTGTTCCATTTTCCTGGCGCGCATGTGCATGCGTAAAGGTGAAACTACATGTCCGCCCTCCGTCAGAATCCGCACCCTCTATAAATACTGTTCCATTTTCCTGGCGCGCATGTGCATGCGTAAAGGTGAAACTACATGTCCGTCCTCCGTCAGAATCCGCACCCTCTATAAATACTGTTCCATTTTCCTGGCGCGCATGTGCATGTGTAAAGGTGAAACTACATGTCCGTCCTCCGTCAGAATTCGCACCCTCTATAAATACTGTTCCATTTTCCTGGCGCGCATGTGCATGCGTAAAGGTGAAACTACATGTCCGTCCTCCGTCAGAATCCGCACCCTCTATAAATACTGTTCCATTTTCCTGGCGCGCATGTGCATGCGTAAAGGTGAAACTACATGTCTGTCCTCCGTCAGAATCCGCACCCTCTATAAATACTGTTCCATTTTCCTGGCGCGCATGTGCATGCGTAAAGGTGAAACTACATGTCCGTCCTCCGTCAGAATCCGCACCCTCTATAAATACTGTTCCATTTTCCTGGCGCGCATGTGCATGCGTAAAGGTGAAACTACATGTCCGTCCTCCGTCAGAATCCGCACCCTCTATAAATACTGTTCCATTTTCCTGGCGCGCATGTGCATGCGTAAAGGTGAAACTACATGTCCGTCCTCCGTCAGAATCCGCACCCTCTATAAATACTGTTCCATTTTCCTGGCGCGCATGTGCATGCGTAAAGGTGAAACTACATGTCCGTCCTCCGTCAGAATCCGCACCCTCTATAAATACTGTTCCATTTTCCTGGCGCGCATGTGCATGCGTAAAGGTGAAACTACATGTCCGTCCTCCGTCAGAATCCGCACCCTCTATAAATACTGTTCCATTTTCCTGGCGCGCATGTGCATGCGTAAAGGTGAAACTACATGTCCGTCCTCCGTCAGAATCCGCACCCTGTATAAATACTGTTCCATTTTCCTGGCGCGCATGTGCATGCGTAAAGGTGAAACTACATGTCCACCCTCTGTCGGAATGAGTGCTTGCGGCGCTAAAAACAAACGTCAGATGTTTCCAGACGTAACATTATTAATAAAATGTTTGCTTTCTCAAGAAATTAAAGAGACTACCGGGTCCGAAGCATTATCTCAGCTATGACGCCGGCTTCTAACTGGACCTCATGATCTCTTTCGTTTCTATACAATTGTAGATCATTAAGATCAGAAGGTACAAAGTCATAAACATTGAGTCGCGTGTAAGTAAAACTGCAGGGCCAAACTCGCTAGAGATGCAGGTGAAGTATGTGAGCAAATTTGTGTGAAATATGTTAAATATAAATGAAGTATATTTGACATGTGCGTATGTGTGCAAAGCCGTGGGTGACAAGCTAATCCTAAACCTATGGAACGATTTCTATCAAATTTGGTATATCTATTCGGTATTTCTATTCTGGAAAGAAATTCTATAGGATTAAGAACCACCAGGCGAATATTGTGGTGAGCATCATAAAGTGGAGAGAGAAGAAGGGAGGAGAAGATGGACACAGCAGTGAGGGGAAAGGAGGAGATGGACAAAGGTGGAAAGAAGAAGAAGAAGAGGAGGAAATGGACAGAGGGGAGAGGAGGAGATCAACAGAGGAAAGTGGAAATGGACAGAGACAGGGGGAGTAAGAGGTGGGCGGAGAGAGGGTGAGGAAGAGATGAGTATAGAGAGGGTTAGAAGGAAATGGACAAAGAAGGGTAACAGGAGGAGATGTATAGAGAGAGAGAAGAGGAGGAGGCGGACGGAGAAATGGAAGAGATGGGGTGGTGGAGGCAGTGAAATCGAGGAGAGAGAAGTAGATTGAATTACAGGGGCGAAGGGAGACATGGACAGATACTGGGTTAGTGGAGGAGGTTGGCAGAAGGAGTAGTTGGAGGAGATGGACAGAGAGGGAGCGAAGGAGGACAGAGGGATGGGGAAGTGGCAAATGGAATAATAAAGATAGGAAAAAATAAATACCTATGCAAAGCCAGTTACTCAGCTAGTGATATATAAATACCGAAGAGTCGAGAACGTTGAGAAATAAAGATGTGCAACACCTTTCTCGGAAATGTAACATTGTTTCGAGAATTAACTGCAGTTTCTGTTCGAGAATTCGGTGATCTTCTTTGAGCCGGGCATCGTCGCTGGAGTACCTGAGATGTACAGCTTGCCAAAGCGCGGCCCGCACACAGTAGCTCAGGGCCGTCTGTCGGCTCGCGTGACGACCCGTCGCACGCCGGCCTGTGTTCTCCGCTACAAAATTCCGGCACCGCGTCATCGGGCGGGGCCTGTCGCCGCTGGGACAGGCGGCCGACGTGTTGACGCTGGCGGACGCATGTCACCGGGGGGATGGACAATGACGTCATCCCGCGGCTCTGCACAGGGGCGTCTGCTAATTAAGCAGCGTGGCGCGGCCGGCTGATGCCATGTTTTACAGACTCCATTCGGTTTTACAACGTACCAGACGCTAGTCAAAAACTTTGCGTGTAAGCTGTCACCACCACGTTTCCTCAGGCATTATCCCGTATGTGTGCACATGTGTGTGTGTGTGTGTGTGTGTGTGTGTGTAACGAGCGAACATCGACATGGCGGATATGAACTGGCGCACTCGTCGTTACCGTACTGAACAAGATTTTGAGCATCGCACTGTTTCGCGTTGTTGCTATGTCAGAATACACCAGTTCAGCATATGAGACTCACTGTCTCTAGTGTTTTTGTCTGGTAAGAGGCTGTGACGGTTCTGTACAACTTTAATTACCGTATGTGCGGGGGAGTAATGAAAAGTAATACCTCCGATTTTTTCTGAAAACTCATGACGGGTTTTAAATACAAGAAACTTTATTAACATTCCAGATATTTATTATTCACGTCTACATAAATTGAGGTGATAAATGTAATGGGATAACGATATGCACATGTACAGATGCCGGCAGTACCGCGTACACAAGGTGTAAAACAGCAAGTCATTTGAACTGAGTTGATTTATGTGAACATGTTTTCGACCCGATAATAGCCGCATGACTGGAATTAACAGACTTAGAACTCGAAATAGTGGTTGGAGCTAGACGAACGGGACATTACATTTCAGAAATCACTAGGGAATACAATATTCCGAGGCCCACAGTATCAAGAGTGTGACGAGAATACCAAAATTAATGGATTGCCTCTCACCACGCACAACGCAGTGGCCGAAGCCTTTACTTAACAACTGAGAACAGCGGGGCGACTGCATAGAGTTGCCAGTGCAACACCGCGTGAAATAATCGCAGAAATCAATGTGAGACGTACGGTGAACGTGTCCGTTAGGACATGCATTGTCTGCAGCACTTCTCCTGGCTCATGACCATATCAGTTGGACCCTACGCGTCCTTATCGGATGAGTCCCGATTTCAGTTGGTGAGAGCTGATGGTAAGGTTTGAATATGGTGCAGACCCCACGAAACCATGGACTCAAGTTGTTAACATGACCCTGTGCAAGCTGTTGGTGGTTCCATAATGGTGTGGGTTGTGTTTACGTAGAATTGAGATGGTCCTCTGGTCCAGATGAGCCGATCGTTGACTGGGAAATATTATGTTCAGCTATGTGGAGACCATATGCGGCCATTCATCGGCTTCACATTTCCAAACAACGGTGGCATTTGTAAGGATAACAATGTACCACGCCATCGAGTCACAATTGTTCACAATTTGTTTCAAGAACATTATGGAATGATTTGACCACCGAGATCGCCTGACATGAATTCCATCGAACATTTGAGGAGCTCGGCAGTAAACAATGGTAAGGGACAGTCTGCGAGAAACAGAAATATTAGTTGTAAAATGTCAGAGATGGCATATTTCATTCATATTAGTGAAAAGCTCCACGAAAAACACCGATAGATGGCACCACTTTGTTAAGTTTCAGATTTTCGCTGTTGGCAGCCTTTTCGATTCGTGTGCAAGTAAACAATGGCAAGTGCCTAAAACATGGTGGCAAGTGAGAATGAAGTGTCCAATGTTCGTTTGAAAAACAAGCTTTTCAGTGAGTGCGGAGATGACCTGGATACTTATGAGTCTGGTTAAGACCCGGAATACGTTCCTGAAGATAAAAGCACCTCCAGGGTTGTTGATGATCAGGCTAATATGAATATTTATTTTGCAAGTAAACAGTGTTAAGTTGCGTCCCTTAACATTATTTACATGACAATGTGATGCCAATAATGTTAAGGGCTGTTCTTAACACTACTTACTTTCCGTAGTAAGAAATCCAAATTAGTTTCCTATGAAGTATTACGGTATCTGTAAATGTAGCTATTTGTTCATACCTAACCTTTTAACAGCAATCGGTATTAAGTTACGGATCCGTTACTATGGAGTATCTCTATTCCAGATGCTTATCTTTTTCAAAAAATTTTTTCTAGATAAGATGTTGTAACCTCCCCCGCAAAAATTATGGAAAATAATTAAATGTGAATCGACATCGTGCTGTAAAACGTAACCTCCCAGCAGAAATAAAGAAAATTCTATGATAATGAAAACGAGCCAAATGTTTGCTCCCCACAAAAATTATAGAATAATAATGACCCAACGGTAAACTCGACACAAAAATTGAGAAATGAACATTAATCATTAAACCCACAATAATAGGGCAGCATCGCTGACCTTAGGCCCTGTGCAATAATGAATCTGATAAATTGATTCTGGGAGCAAAACCATAGGAAATATTGTTTCAATTGGAATGATTCTTTTCTTAAAAACGATTGCTTTGAAAACAAAATTATTATTGGGGCATTTCTTGAACAAATTAATTACAATTAACATACATTACATTATCAGACGTGCGCAATGCTGCTTCATTACCTTATTTAACAATATACCTCGTCCCGAACCTTGACCAGAGACCCATGTCGACGCCCGCCCACTTCTCACACACAACTACCTACTCGCAACTGAACACTCGCGCGGTCAAGCGCAGACTAGCCACGATAAATAACTCTCTGGTCAGAGATTCTGTCATGCCTCGCCATCGCTGTACTGAATACATACATGTTTCAATGTGTGGGAGAATGTCAACGTGTATGTTACATAATGAAACCTACAGTGGGTGTACAGTTTTAGGCGTTTCATTATTCTTAGAACTGTGCAGAAGGTTAATCTTAAGACTTTGATTTTCTTTTAGGTTCAGAGGCTTCTTGGAGGTAGATGTTCCTCAGAAGATGCATGCGGTAGTGCCAATGATGAAACAGACACTAAACATGTTAACGATCTCAGAGCATACGGAAAGGACGAAAGAGGCTAAAACGTGGCAGTGTGCAAGAGCAGATGAAGAAAAACAAATGAAGGAAAGCAGTTTACCGTTGTGAAGAAAAAAAGGTTAGGCCCGCATTCGAATGTCCTAAAAAATGTTTCCAACTTATTAACGAAGTAGATAAACAAATATTCCGATATTTCTGGGAAATGAACTGCTATGATACTCAAAATGCTTACCTACAAGGTCGTTTGCGATCAAAAACTATTATCCGAAAGAAGACTTAAACAGGAGATATCTAGACGCATTCAAACAATTCTATATACAGTGAAAGGTGGCGGAAAGGGAGCCGTTTTTTGCAAAATTTCATTTCTTAACATTCACGGACTGCGGGCCGCGGTGGCCGTGCGGTTCTAGGCACTTCAGTCCGGAACTGCGTGACTGCTACGGTCGCAGGTTCGAATCCTGCCTCGGGCATGGATGTGTGTGATGTCCTTAGGTTAGTTAGGTTTAAGTAGTTCTAAGTTCTAGGGGACTGATGACCTCAGATGTTGAGTCCCATAGTGCTCAGAGCCATTTTGAACATTCATGGACTTCAGAAAAATGAAGGGAGTGTGGAAACTATCGTGAAACGATTGAAAAATGGAACCGTTTCACCTACTTCTGATGGCAGAGGTAAGCATACCAGTCATCCTAGAAAATATTCAAAGGATGTCATCAACGACGTTAAAGCATTTATTGACAAACTTCCAAAGTATAGGAGTCACTATAGTTGAAAACATTCATCGCGAGAGTACTTAAGTATGGAATATTCCATGCAGCTCTGTTATGACAAGTGCGTCGAGGAATGTCAGTCGGCAAGCAAAAGTTCGGTTTCTATAGACAAATTTCGACGAATATTTACCGAGGAATTCAATATAAGTTTCAAGAGCCCTAAAATGGGCACCTGTCAACAGTGTGGTTCAATTTATGTAGCAATCAAGCATGCTGAAAACTGTAAAAACGAAACTGAAGTACATGCATTGCGAATAAAGCAGGAAGTTCACCACCGAAAAGCAGAAGCTGGGCAATTTGCAATACGTGAAGCAATGGAAGTAGAAAAACAAGACAAAAATGTTCGTGTAATCACGTTCAATTTCAAACAGACACTACCCACGGGTAAACTGTTTACTGGGACAATATTTTATAACCGTAAAATATGGTGCTATAATTTTAGTGTCCATTCTTGAGCAGATAGCCATGGAAATTTTTTTTCTCTGGGATGAAGCAACAGCTAAAAGGGGACCAAACGAAATAGTAAGCTATTTAAAGATGTATTTTGAAAAGAGTGACATCCGATGTGAAAAACTGATTGCGTTTACTGACAACTTAGGAGGACAAAACAAGAATTGGACCTTAGTGGCGTTTTGGCTATATCTGTTTAAGTCTGGTCGCTTCAGATACATCGAGCACACCTTTACTCAGGCTGGACATAGCCTGACAGAGACTTTGCTCAGGTGGAGAAAAATGTCACCTCATATCATCGAAGTGTTTATGGATCTCATCATTGAGAAAAAGTTCTAAGAACATCCCAGCGAAAGAAGCTATTCAAGGTAACTCAAGAGCGTTTCTACAGCTTCTCTGCACTGAAACAGGTGTTCCACCAACCAAAAGCATCAACTGCTCAATGCAAATTCAGTATTAGAAATTTTGTTCGACTCGTATTTTTTTCTGAGCTACAAAGTCACCAACATTAATGTTTAGTGATACATACAATGATTACCTAAGATGTGTTGCCTTATAAAAACGTGGAAGACCTGCAAGCAGCTCTTTCCTGACAGAGCTTAAACCGAAATAATCTGGGCCTCTTCCTATTAAAGGAGACAATCTAAGAGACATTTTCACAAGCTTAAAATGGATACCTCTTGTATGCCATGATTGGTGCAACTCACACCAAGCAGAAGGAGGTACTGCGCTTCAGCAACAAGAGGGGGAAGAAGAAAGATAAACAATCATGTGCTGAGAAAATAATGTTTTAAGTAATATAATAATTCTAAGTAAATGCATTGAGAATAAAATGTTTTCATGTAAAAAATGTTAGGTAAATGTGTTGAGACTACAATGTTTCGAGGAAATGATGTGTTCTGAAATTTTGAGAATTTTTTTTCAAGTTGATATTGCATACTGCAAATATGTAACTATTGACGCTGTGTAATAAAGCAATGCTGTACCCGGAAAAAAATTTGATTTTGTGTGTATTTCAGATGTCTGATTTATAGGATGTTATTGAAGTATTTGTGATGCGTTTTGTCAGAACTACTGATATGTACATTACCATTTTTTACTGCCGAGCCCTTCTTTTATGGGATATAATCGTATGTAAGCTCGGCACAAAATCCCGCACCGGCAAGACATTCGCAGCATAGCTCAAGATTCCTGCAGGGGACTTCCAACGACGAGACCATGCCACATCGAGTTGCTGTACTACACCAGGATAAAGGCGATGTGACCCGATACTGGGAGGTATCCCAAGGCTTTCGTCACCGCAAGTCACCCTGGTCAGGGACACGTTTCTCCCGAGTGACAAGTTTGTTCTCATTGTAGAATGCGTGAGTTTATTGACACAGCCAAAAGTTCAACTCTGCTTGCACCGCTTCATGACTGTGTTGTCTTGGAAGCTGTTCTTTTAGCGTTGGAGATCGGATGGGGCCAAGTTGGACAATATAGAGGATGATCGATGGCAGTGAACCCAAGGTGTCTGATTGTTACAGAAGTCATGGGGCTCGTGAGTGGTCTGGCATTGTCATACTGGCATTTGCATGTGTGGACGAAGTCTGCAAATTTGTGCTTTCAGTTTTTTGCGGTTCGAAACTCGATTACAGCAGGCTGTTTCTCACGCTACTGTATACGAAGGACGTCCAGAAGGTAAGTTCCGATCTGTCGCTAAATGGAAACCACAGTGAAAATCCGATGAAGTTTGGCGCAGGTGTGTTGGACAGTGTCTCTAGTATGCCCGTCTATCGCGCTGCGTCTTTCTTTTTAGTTCTGAGCATTCAAGGAGCACATAAAGATACCTAGAACAATAGTGTCTCCCGCCAAGTATGATGGCCTGGTGAGAAATTTCGCCTGAGCTATGCAGCCAACATTACATAAGTGTCGTACGTTTTCTTCTTCAACACAATTCTCAGCCGCATTCTGTATGGGCAATGCAGATGCTCCTGCGTCGTTTTCAATTGGAAATGTTTGATTACCCACAATACAGCCCGTAATTGCCTCCCTCTGAGTTTCATCTCTGCTCACATGAACCGCTGGCTATGAAGACAACATTTTGGCACAGACAACGAGCTGTAGGCCAGCGTAGAGAATTGGCGAAAAGTACTAGCGGCTGCCTTCTGTGACGAGGGCATGGGGAAGTTGGTACAGCGCTACAACAAATTTATAAGTAGGAAGTCGACTATATAGGGAAGTATCTGGAAAGTGTAGCTAACTCTCGCAAGTAAAATGTTTCTGATTTTCACTGTGGCTTCCATTTAACGACCGATCGGAACTTACTTTCTGGACAACGAAAGTATTTACGTTACCCACCGTTACGTTACTCGCTACAATTTGGAGCCCTATAGTGGAGGAAACCACTTCGCGACTCTCCGTGTCCCACGAGAATGGGCTCTATATCGTTGTGTGACCAGAAGCAAGGTTGGGACAACATAGCCTTATGCTGACAAATATTTCTGTCATTAATTTCACAATTACACAGTCATATCATATATTCCACAAATACCACTAATTTTTACACCATGAATTCACAACATTTTTACCGGCAGCAGTACTTTTTTCCAAGTACATACGCTCAGAAGAATTCCTGATGTTTCATTCCTTAATTATAAGCCATTCGAGTTTTTTTCTTTTTCTCTTTGTTGAGGATCGATTATTGTTATTTCCATAGCCTCTGCGGTACCTAAGTTTCATACCAGTATAAAACATTCTCGGTTTAGTTGTGTCAAATTGGGATAAAATCCATAGCATTCGACGGAATACTGATCCTGGCAAGAAGAGGTATAAGATCTGTTCGCCGACATCCCAAGAACTTAAACGAGATTCTGCGTCCTATTAACGACAGCATCGATCTCACTATTCATGGAATGCCGTAGATTACTTGTGAGTGTGGATGCAATTACATTGGTTAGTCTGTCCGCTCAGTTATCGAAGACTGTGCAGAAAACCGGCAAATCGAGTAATACAGAAATCAGCAACTACTCATGGTCTTACATATGAAAATAGAATAATGTTTGACTAAACCGAAATCTTGTCTCACGCGTCTGTACACTGGTGTTCTGTTATTAAAGAAGCAGTAGGAATTAAAACGAGCGATAGGAGCTACGACAGGACGGCGGCTATAATCTTAAAATAATGAGTGGAACGTTGAGAAGAGACAGAGGAATCCGCTCAGTTACGTTCCTACGAGAGCGCTACCGTCACAGAGGGGAGGGGGGTGGGAGGGGAGGAGGGGGGGGGGGCATGGACACAATCTACGTCAGCACGACGCAGTGACAGCGTACGCTGACCAATCGGAAGCCGTCTGTGGGGTATAAACGGTCACAACAGCAATCTCGACAGTCGGTTGTTCCCAATGCAAACGACGAAAGATTTTATCGAAAGCTCGAGATTGTACCCAGAATTAATGGAAGTAAACTGAAAATGTTTTACACAAGAATGTCGTCGCGGGAATCTTCGATCTCATATCTCAGATTCCATGCTAGACTCGAGTCCTCTGCATCCTATGCAACTAGCAAGAAGACCACAAGACAATCGATGACATTTTTTATATTTGTAGTATGTGAATTTCAGAACTAAATATCAATCATCCTAAACAGGTAGATGCAACTCTCAAAACATTTTCGAGAAAATGGACTCTGAAGTTCTCCGAGAATATTTAATATAGTCGAGCATCTTCAATCCAGTAAAAGTTGCGATGATTTCTCGATGAGATTTGTGACTCTGTGGCAGAATGCTTGCCAGCCACAAGGGCGTTCTGAGTTCAGTTACTGGCTGCTATTTTTAAATGAAGGTGCGTATTCTACGAACATTTGCCAGAAACGTAGAACACATAAACATTAAAAAAACAAGAAAAAATAAGTCAGTAGATCAGCAGACTGGTAACCGATGGACTAATGGATCGAGTCTCGTTTCGGTAGTTATTTTTCCTTTTCTTTCTATTAATTTGAACACCTACGTCAATTAAATATAAAATTAATCAATTGCATGCTTACTGAAAAATATATAATTATCATTTTTATACTTATTTCTAATTACATATCAGGCAAAATTTTAGTTTTCATTACAAATATAAATTTTTTAAATGAGATTTTATAAATAAAAATTATTAAAAATTGTTTGCATTAAAAAACAGGCACTATAAACTAAATTAAGGAGCAAAAACGAAAAATCATATATTATTAATACGGACTGTAGGTAGTATTTTACACCACGTATATGGTCTCACACGAGCCAGTGTGGTAAAACACTGTCAAAACATGGAAAACAATAATTTTCACGGCATCGAACACACCGTAAAAAAGTTGCATTTTTACACGTTTCCTCTCAGCTCATATGCAATTTTCGTGAAAACAATAATTAGATACGTGCTGATTAAAATATATTTGATGAATTTTATATTTAAATGTCTTATATATTCAAACTGAACGAAAAAATAATGACTGAAACGAAACTCGAACCTTTTTTTAAAGTTTATGTATTTTAAACTCCACGGAACTGGTCATATAACACAGCCTTTGTGTAAAAATTTGGTTAGCCAGGAATGTAACCTAGGCCGCCCATGTGGTAGACAAGCACTCTACGTTATCGCCGCGTTGTTTTAGAACAGTTAGTCTAATTCTGAAGACGACGCTCATAGTAGCGTAGAAAAGAGGTCAATTTTGACTTAATATTTGTGACCGAGGGCTTATTTGTTCCAATATAATTGTCAAAAGCTTTCTCTAAGTCTACAAATGCTAGAAACGTAGGTTTGCCTTTCCTTAATTTGTCTTCTAAGATAAGTCATACGGTCAGTGTTGCCTCACGTGTTACAACATTTCTACGGAATCCAAACTAATCTTCCCCGAGGTCGGCTTCTACCAGTTGTTCCATTCGTCTGTACAGAATTCGTGTTAGTATTTTGCAGCCGTGGCTTATTGAACTGATACTTTGGTAATTTTCACATCTGTCAACACCTGCTTTCTTTGGGTTTGGAATAATATAATAATTCTCGAAGTCTGAGGGTGTTTCGCCTCTCTCATACATCTTGCTGACCAGATGGTAGAGTTTTGTCAGGGCTGGCTCTCCCAAGTCTATCAGTAGTTCTAATGGAATGTTGTCTACTCCCGGGGCCTTGTTTCGACTAAGGTCTTTCAGTGCTCTGTCAAACTCTTCATGCAGTATCATATGTCCCAGTTCATATTCATCTACATCCTCATCCATTTGCATAATATTGTCCTCAAGTACATCGCCCTTGTATAGACCCTCTATATATTCCTTCCACCTTTCTCCTTTCCCTGCTTTACTTAGGACTGGATTTCCATCTGAGCTCTTGACATTCACACAGGTGGTTCTCTTTTCTCCAAAGGTCTCTTTAATTTTCCTGTAGGGAGCATCTATCTTACCCCTAGTGAGATGTGCCTCTACATCCTTACATTTGTCCCTGCTGAGCCATTTTACACTTCCTGTCGATCTCATTTTTGAGACGTTTGTATTCGATTTTGCCTGCTTCATTTACTGCATTTTTATATTTTCTCCTTTCATCAATTAAATTCAATGTATCTTCTGTTACCCAAGGATTTCTACTAGCCCTCGTCTTTTTACCTACTTGATCGTCTGCTGCCTTCACTATTTCATATTTATAAGTTACCCATTCTTCTTCTACTGTATTTATTTCCCCCATTCTTGTCAATCGTTGTCTAATGCTCTCCCTGAAACTCTGTACAACCTCTGGTTCTGTCAGTCTATCCGGGCCCCAGCTCCTTAAATTCCCCCCTTCTCGCAGTTTCTTCAGTTTTAAATTATAGTTCATAACCAATAGAGTCCACATCTGCGCCTGAAAAGTCTTACAATTTAAAACCTGGTTCAGAAATCTTTGTCTTACCATTATATAATCTATCTGAAACCTTCCAGCATCTCCAGGCCTCTTCCATGTATACAACCATCTTTCATAATTCTTGAACTAAGTGTTAACCATGGTTAAGTTGTGTCTGTACACTTTTGAAAGGAGTGGGAATACGTGGGAAAAAGTAACTGCCCAGGTACGAGTAGCACTCACGGACTGCGGGATCCGTATAAACTTCATTACGTATGTAGACAACTCATCCATGCGGGGAGTAGAAAAGTTCGACGATTTCTGGCCGTTCGCAACATCGTTACTGGCAAGATATCGATTCCAGGGATTCCAAGACATTCGAAAGTGATTTAATTTCTATTCTTACGTTTGGCAACAAATGACAAAGAAATACTTCTTTCGTTTGATGCAATTATAAATTTATAATTTTCGGTTGTATTTCCTTTACTTGTGTTGTGAAACCTTGCTCCTTGTCAAATATCGTGATTCTATGTCTCAACAGAAAGTACCGTATAGGATTGCAAGAGTGAGATGGCGGGTATCAAAATAGTGACATAAATGGTCGTATCTTTTGACTGTATTGACATAGAAGCCTACTTTCATTACACCACCGAGGTTCCGTAGACCTCCGTACGTGACATAAATTTAAACTAGGCGCGTTGCTGAGGAAAAAAGGGGTCCTAACTGACGGATGAACAGACAGTCTGGAAACAAATAGAAAGAATGTTTCCTGTGATATAATTACAAATTAACAATTTTCGGCTTTTTACTTCGGTTGTACTGTGAAACCTTGCTTCTAGCCAAATCTTATGCTTCTGGAACAACGCGAAGTATCATATAGATTTCGGTAAGTGAATTTTCGAGTAACAAAATGTGTGATATAATATATGTTTTGACTGCATTGACTTGGAAGCTTAATCTTTTTACACCACCGAAGGATTACAGATCTTAGAATGTGACATCAATCGCTGCTTGATACGTCTATCAGTTTATGAGAAAAAGGGGTCTTAACAGTCGGACGGACAAACACATAGTCTGATAACAAATGACAAAAAAGGTTTTTCATATGATGTTATTACAAGTAAACAATTTTCGGAGTTTTTACTTTGGTTGTGGTATGAGACCTCGCTTCTTGCCAAATTTCATGAATGAAGACAAATGGGAAGTACCCTATACTAGATTTTGATGAATGAATTTGCTAGTACGAAAAGATGTGACGTGAATGGCCGTATCTTATTTTTGCATTGACTTAGAAGCTTAACTTTTTTTACATCGCCAAAGAACCATAAACCTTAACACGTGATAGAAATTTCAGCTTGATTTATATACTTGCTGCTCAGAAAAAGAGATTTTAACAGTCGTACAGACAGACAAACAGACAGATGGAGAACAAAGTGCTCCTGTAAGGGTTCTGCCTTTATTGATTGGAGCCCGAAATTTTAAAAATGAAATGAAATGGTGACAGGGCATTGATGGCCGGTAGTCACCATCTGGAAAAATTCGGCCGCCGCGTCGAAAGTCTTTTCAATTGACGCCACATTGGGCGATTGCGTGTCGACGATGATAAAGCGATAATGACAACACCCAGCCCCCGAGAGTAGGAAATCTCCGAGCGTGCTGGGAATTGAACCCGGGCCCGCTGCATGGCAGTCAGGCGAGCTGGCCACTCAGCTAATGGGACAGAAGGCACCATAAAAATGACATTTTGTCTCTCACGAATTTATCCGTATACTGTAAAGATATCAGAGGTGGCTTGTAGGAAATAAATTGGATGTTTAAAAGAAGATTGTGCAGTTGCTTTGGAGCGATGAACGGCGACGCCAGAGTAGTGGATGGTGTGCCTTAGACATAGGTGTGTTTGCCGAGGTGGCGGCCCCCTCGGGGCGAGATAAGAAGGGCGGCCGCAGTTGGGCTGCAAGTCACGCGGTAAGCGCGCCAGACGAGCGGGCCCCGGCGCCGGCGCCGGCCGGCTTTTATTCCGCCTGTCTCGCGACAGCGGCGCGCCGTTTTTCCGGCCGCATTAAGTGATGTGCATCGGCGCGGAAAAGCAGCGCGCCGCTGTCCGCCCGCGCTGCCCGCTGGACCGCGCGGATGGATGCCGGCGCGCCGCGGCGCCGCCAGATAGCCGGGGTCGCGTGTCCGGAATAGCGAGCGCCGCCGCTCCCACCAAACGGCAGAATCCCTCCTGCCCGGACGTACAGAGACTGAGGCGTCATCTCAGCGGGCATGGGCGCTGCCGTGCAGGAGGCCCCCGATGAAGATTTGACTGACTGAAACCAGTATGCTGTACTGGACGGCTAATGTTGCACAGAAAGGAATGTAACATCCGATGCGTAATCAATATAATGAATAAAACTTTGGACATAGATGCTAAGGTTCAGTGACCGTGTCAGAATTATATTAGAACAAATAAGCCTACGGTCACAAATATTGAGTCAAAATTGATCGGGTTTCGACGCTACTATGAGCGTCGTCTCCAGAATTAGACTAACTGTTCTAAAACATATTAGGTATATAATACATCAATAAAATTAAAGTTTGTACGTGCTGCATCTTTTCCAGTCAGTACAAACTTTAATTTTATTAATGTATTATATACCTAATATGTTTTAGAACAGTTATTCTAATTCTGAAGACGACGCTCATAGTAGCGTCGAAACCCGGTCAATTTTGACTTAATATTTGTGACCGAGGGCTTATTTGTTCTAATATAATAATAAATAAACTCACATGAACAAAAGTTTGCAAAATCACCCCTTTGTTTGGAAATCCGTCGCACAAAAAAATAAGGATTTCATCATTACGTGCGCTATTGTTGACACTAGTGCTTACACGAATAAGTGTCTGTATTATTAAATGATGAGGAAGCGGCTTCTCGACTGATTCGATGAGACTAACGATGCAGAGTTTTGCGAGGAAGCACAGTCTGATGGACAAAGAATAACCGGTTCTGACAGTGGAAAGCCGTGGCTCAACTGCTCTTCACAGTGACACCCCAACTCTTGGGTGGCCTAATAAAGACACTGCAAAGGAGACTGGAGAAAAATTGTCTGTATCTTGTTCAAAAAACGGTTCGAATGGCTCTGAGCACTATGGGACTTAACATCTGAGGTCATCAGTCCCATATAACTTAGAAACTACTTAAACCTAACTAACCTAAGGACATCATACACATCCATGCCCGAGGCAGGATTCGAACCTGCGACCGTAGCGGTCGCGCGGTTCCAGACTGAAGCGCCTAGAACCGCTCGGCCACAGCGGACGGCATCTCTATCTTGTATTGCAGGCAACCGCACAATAGAGTTCATTAAGGAAGGGCATTTTTTGTGGTGTCACCGCAAGGCACCACACTGGCTAGGTTGTAGGCTTCAAATCGGCTGCGGTCCGTCAGTACACATCGGACCCGCGAGTCGCCACTGTCGACGCTAGCAGACCGAGCGCCGCCACTCGGCTGGTCTTACGAGACAAGCTAGCGCGCGGCCCAGTTCTACAGCCGACTTTAATAGGAATGGTTCACTTGTTATAGTTTCAGGGATCTCATTTGCTGAGACGCTAGTTATTATAGCCTTCAGCTAAGTCAGTAGCTACGGCCTAGCCAGGCGCCTCATACAGTTTATGCATTGACAATGGATCTATATGTGTGAAGTAATCAGAGTTGTAAAGCAGTATTCGCAGTTCAGTCTATAACTGCACTTGTAAATATTATTGTACAAAGTCAAGATTGACGTTCATCGCTGATGCTGAATTAAAGCTAAGTATTTAATTGTATTCCTGTCTACTAACTTCTAATCACTTAAGATGTTCCAGATACATCCCGTCTAGTTCATTGATCCTCACGGCAGCCTACGTGATCAACGCTTGCAATTAATGGCCGCCGGCCGAAGTGGCCGACTGGTTCTAGGCGCTACACTCTGGAGCCGCGCGACTGCTACGGTCGCAGGTTCGAATCCTGCCTCGGGCATGGATGTATGTGATGTCCTTAGGTTAGTTACGTTTAAGTAGTTTCTAAGTTCATGGGGACTGATGACCCCAGATGTTAAGTCCCATAATGCTCAGAGCCATTTGAACCATTTTTGAATTAATGACCACCCATTGTGATCAGAATAGAGTCAACTTGCATGACTCAGCCGAGTCACCCTTTTTTCCATGAGGCCCATAGTTCCGCTTCGTACATAACATTTTTCCCGCTATTAGCAAACAAGTAGTGAACTGCGTGTCCGCAAATCAACTTCACAGATTTCGTATTCGCTTGTGGGAAGTATCCTGCGTCCGGCAAGCGGAGCAGTTCAGTAGGTATCTAATGAGTAGTCGTACCTGCAACTAGGGCCAGCATCTGTAGCACCAAAAACTAGACACCCATAACTGCTTCGCACACCAGGCAGTGCTCATCCGTGTCCAAAATATCACAGCAACACACAACAGGGTGTCTGCGAGGTGAAACCCGTGGAGGCGTGACCGGTATATTTGCTTCCCATCGACAGTAAGGTACCATGCAGACAGGGCGTCAGTGTCAAGATAAGAAGTGCACGTCGATCTCAAACGGCATGCCAGTTGCCGTGGGGAGGCTTCCCCTCAACCACATTCGGCGACCTGTGCTGCTGAAGAAAGCCATAGATAGCCTTCGTGGATGTCCAGTGCTTTGGCAGTATCGCAGTACGGACCTAACTCTGTTCGAGGAAAATGTGGCCTCCAGCAGGAGGCAGTCAGGGCCAGACGAGTTGTCTGTAGAATCCACCCGGATATCGTTATTGTTCTCATCCTCCGTGACGTTCGGAAGCAGATCCATCGTTGCATCCCCAGGAAGAGAGCCAAAGGAGGGTCTGGAGACCGCCGCAATGTTGGTACGGTGGTGACGTTGTTCACAGCGTAACATAATGGGGATCGAGGGTATACCTTATTTCACGTTAGGTATCTAAGCCCCGCCCGTCATCACTCGTAAGAAATGGGTCAAATAGCTCTGAACACTATGGGACTTAACATCTGAGGTCATCAGTCCCCTAGAACTTAGAACTACTTAAACCTAACTAATCTAAGGACATCACACACATCCATGCCCAAGGCAGGATTCGAACCTATGACCGTAGCGGTGGCGCGGTTCCTGACTGTAGTGCCTTGAACCATTCTGCCACACCGGTCGGCCACTCGTAAGAACATTAATCAAAGTCCTCCGACGTTGGCGGCCTTACACCATCAGGTGGTACATAGATGGATGCTTCTATGCTAAGCTGTTGTGTGTACGCGCCATGACCATAGCTCCTTCAAGGTGACATCGAGAGAGGACAGTGAGCTGTACCTTGGCTCAACTCACTATCACCTGGTGCTCTGGCGATACAGCATTATAGTATATTCCTGGAGAACTGTGAAATAGAAATCCTGGTCATTCGCCGCCACGCCACGACCTCTCTTCTGTAACCAATCAAGGCCTCGCTGAGAGCAGGCTTTCCGCAGAGCACCAACTGTGATAGGACAGACTGATACGAAACACAGCGTAGATGATAAGCTGTCCACGTGGTTTCGGTGAGATGCCAGTAGTCGGGTAAAATAAGGTGGATCGTGTTCAGTTTCCATGGTCCACGACCGCACCACACCTTTTGGCGGCAGAGACTGATGGCGCATATACATGCGTCATGGTCAGAGAACTCAACGGGCCAGACTTCAGCAGCCTACACCCCGTTGACAATATCGCACGAGATGCAAACCTGATTGAGGAGGCCGGAAGAATGGCTAGTGAAATGCGTGAACCCCAGACGATCACCATGATCATGCTCTCAAGAATGAACAAGGTTGAGACGCTGGAGCCATGCAGGGATAGTGACGTGGTAGTTCGTCTTTGGGCTCCTGGATGGAACTGAAATCGCCTCCCATGATGAATGCTGCCTACCGACCCAGGAAAACAGGCGTGACTGTCTCAGAGAAGAAAGTGGAACGTTCGCTGTGGCGACCTGGACCAGATGGCGTCAGGGTGGTAGACAACTGTACAAGCGAGGATTTTGTCTACTACCAGTAGGGGAAGTATGGGAGATGTGTACATTTCAAAACACAAAGGTTTGCAACGTGTACCTCCTAAAGGATGCCAACATCAGTGTCCGCAGCACACAGCATGTCACTGAGTAGGGCCAGTTTGTGCTGTATGCGAACGGTTTTGACACTGAATGTGGCATCTGAAGAGCTGCCATCGCCAGGAGGATGGGTGACTCAAACATGGGGGAAGCAAACGGAGCTCTCTGTCAGGCCCCCGTGCAAGGGCACATCACCTAGTATGCCCCAGTGCGTGGTACAGCTCCAGTACGTCCATCCGCAGCATCGACTACACCCGCCCAGGAGACCGGCGTCTCACTGGGCTGGTTTAGTGGAACACTATCAGAGGTGAGCCCACAGGAAGCGTCACAGGAAGTGAGATAACCGCATGAGACGCGGGTGGGGGAAAGTCGGTGTCCATAGGTGGATTCTGACCGAAGTCGTAGGCGGGGACAGACGTAGCGTCGTCGGGTGCCACGAAGTCAGAGGACAGCTCATCGCCTGCCGGGGTGGCCGAGTGGTTCTAGGTGCTACAGTCTGGTACCGTGCGACCGCTACGGTCGCAGGTTCGAATCCTGCCGCGGGCATGAATGTGTGTGATGTCCTTAGGTTAGTTAGGTTTAAGTAGTTCTAAGTTCTAGGGGACTGATGACCTCAGAAGTTAAGTCCCAGAGTGCTCAGAGCCATTTGAACAACAGCGCATCGTAAGTAGGAGGGTCGTCATCCTATACACCCATCCGATGGACGCAGGCATCTGAGGCGGTACGGCATTGTCTCTTCCGTTTCCGTGGCGACCGTTGCTTCCTAACATTTTATGCCGTGTCGAATGGCGAGCGGCTATCGTCCGACATGTGGCCAGAGGGCAGAAAAGCGGAGGTCGTTACAGATCCACGATCAACAACCATGGGCTCGGGACGGACATTGCGGGTGAGACAAGCAAAACATCAATCGCGTTGTCGAGAGGAGTAGACGCCGATGCAAACTGATTCAGAGGGGGTGAAGCAGGCAGCTCAGCTGTGGATATACAAGACAGTGGTAACACAGGGGGCGCTGCAGGGAGAGCGACGTGTCCTATCAGCGTCTGAACAGTCGATGTCGGAGATATTCAGAACGGACATGGCATTCCAGGCCACAACCTGAACAAGTGCGCCTATGGCTATCGTATAGGACGACAGCTCTGCAGCCGTCAACTACCACGTAGGAAGTCGGACACCATTGAGGACACCGTCTTCCACGTTTCAGCCACATGACTGACGACGTTGCCGTAAGATTTAAAGGCGGCCATGACAAAGACCGACGGCATTTCAAATAGGAGTTCGAAAACCTGCAACGTTAGGAGGTCAAAACCAACGTGATGAACCACGACAGCTGCCTTATGGCCGTCAGAGTATCGGGACTTGAGATCGTTAGCATGGCGCCGCAAAACGACGGCGCACAGCTCTTCATTCGCCATCTTTATGTACACAGTAATACCAAGAATCGAAAAATGAATTCCGAAAACGTCTTCAAGCAGGAGACGCATTTCATCCCGTATAAACCGTTCAGCTTCATATGCTTTGGGTCATTAATGATCCAAAGTAAAATTAATTTAATCGTGGCTTGGCGATATGTAACGGCATGATGGTCGGTGAATTCCGACTCGAAGACAAACCGCTAC